>NC_048417.1:23733195-23746770 GCF_013103735.1 Etheostoma cragini | reverse complement strand
GGGGGGGGGGGGGGTTGCATTGCCTTTATAATTGTCCAGGAGCATTTAAAAAGTCTGCAGGAATCGATTTGTCCAGCCTGGCCTTGGATAATTGCTCCGCTTCGAAATGACACTGATGCTATTCCTGGTTCTCTGCCTCCAGGCCATCCAACGAGACCTCAATATTATTCACACAGGCTGGATAGACCGGGCATATAACTGATGCTGTAACAAGGGGCGAGATGTGGCTATAGTAATTGGCATGCTTTTGGCATTAAAACACTAGAAGATGTACAGCATCTGAGTGAGTTAAAGAGACCAAGTCCAACATTGATCGGGTTGAGACAAAGCTGTTATTTACACTGGGGACAGTGTCCCTACCACTTTTTGAAATGTTTGCACTTTGTCCCTATCACTTTAAAATAAAGCTAAAGTGTTACAGAAACTCAGAGTTTTAAAAAAGAACACAGAAATTTGGGATATTTTCACTGTGCACAACGTTTTGAACATGAGCAGACACCTTGCTACAGGTTTTGTCCTTGACACAACAGACCAGGGTTTGACTCTGACCTGCGGCGCTCATTGCGACCATAATTTCCAATTTTATGGGATCAATAAATACATCTATCTATCTATCTATCTATCTATCTATCTATCTATCTATCTATCTATCTATCTATCTATCTATCTATCTATCTATCTATCTATCTATCTATCTATCTATCTATATTTGCTGCATGTCATTCACCTCTCTCTGCCCTTTATTGTCTTGAGCTTTTCTTTAAACAACCTTTAAAAAAAGAAATCTCGCTCATACACATATTAGTGTTAAAGTCCAGGGGTTTATAAACGAATTGAAATGCATTCCTTTATCCTTGAGGTGAATAACTTCCCCAATCAAAAGACACAAAAGAGAAGCATCGAGTAAATCATGTGTGTACATGTGCGACTCAGCAGGGATGACATTACAGGTGTTGGGCACGACAGTGGGCACAACCAAGCTCTAGTTCGCCTCTCATTGCTTGAACAGTTTTCAAAACTCTACACACTTATGCCATGACTTTAAGCACAAAGTGGATTTGGACTGTGGATTTACAGCACTTGTTCAAATGCTAACACACATTGCTGTCACAGCTGTTAACCACACACTCAAAACAGAATAGAATTCAGTCTGGTGCCTATCAAACACTGCTGATTGCAATTTTAGCTGAAAGCCTAAGCAGGTGTCTTGTTTTAGACTAGTTAGTGAACATGTACGGTGTTTATGTAGAGAAAGCTCAAAGCCTTTTTTTTATATAAAACACCAAATAAGAATGAAACAATTCTACACTGCACTGTTGGAGAGAAACAGGTAAAAGAGCAAAGATCCCAACATGTCCAAGTAGGGTTGGGCGATATGGAGACAATCAAATATCATCATATTTGTATACAAATACCTCAATATCGATACTGCAACGATATTGAAGTGTTGACTGATTTTTGATAAAGAATCATCAATCAATCAGTAATGTGGTTATAATGACATAGGGGGAAAGGCAAATAATAGAACAGATAGAACGGTCTGGTAAGTTCAGAAAATGAGATAACTTTACTGTAATGCAGGCTTTAAAAGCAGAAAAAGACAACACTTATGCCATATTAAGATATGAAGATATCCAAAATCTAAGACGATATCTAGTCTCATATCACAATATTGATATATTATCGATATAATGCACACCTCTATGTCCAGATCAGATGTCTGAGGTTATATACACAGCTTTAAAAGTGAAAAACACTATATTTTTACGATCTTTACATTTTTGAGAAAGTAATGAAGGTGAAAGCAATGGAAACACCACATTTACTTGTATTTAGAGATGATGCAGACATCCAGTGTGATGAAGAAAACCTGCCCCATGAAGCTGGAGAGACGCAGGATTAGTCAAACCATTCTATGTTACTGATGTGCACCTTTAGTTTGTTTCCCCAATTCCATAAATTACTAGAGACAAAATACTATTTTGAAACAAACAGCTGGTTTTCGTTCCTTCTTGTTTACTTTACATAAAATTGGTACATTAGAGGGCTGAAACTATCAATTCTTGAGTAATAGTGTTCTACCGATTATTCCATCGATTTAAGCGAGTAATCGGATAAGAAATACTTAGGCTACTAAGAAAATAACTAGTAAACAGTAAAAATAGTAAAACATATCTATATAGATACAGTATATATATAAAAGAAAGGTTTCCTTTACAAAAAGCAACATTTTTGGTGGCCCAAATGTTAATCTTTTCCCCCCCGTTCCCCTTCTTACCTCCGGCTCTTTGCACTGAATATGCAGAAAGAGCTGTTCACCAAGCCGAGGGTAAATGTGCCGTTTCAAAGCTTACAGGAGGTCCATTCAACTTACAATGTTCAGGGGGACACATCTTCAGAAGCCTACTGAGCGAGGAGAACAAGTAAAGAAGGCAGATATCATGGTGCGGTGACGTCATTCACGTCCATATTAACCCTTGTGTTGTCTTCCCGTCAAAATCAACGCTTTTTATCAATGTTTTTAACTTTTTCTTACGGTTTAGTCACTTTTTTCAACACTTTTGACGCTTTTTTCAATGTGTGTCACTTTTTTTGACGTTATCAACACTACGTAACACTAACTTATTACATACCTTTATATATTTAGTTTACAACTTTAGTTTTACAGTTGATTTCTGGTCAATAAACCTCCTTTATAGGAAATTTTACCTAATGTTTGAGTTAGAAAAGCAGAAATTAGGAATTATTCAGACAAAAATAAAGGAATGTATGTTGATTGCTAATCACAGACTGGAATATTTCAACTTTTATTCATTACTATTGCAAAACTTACTTTTTTTCAAATGCTATAAAATGGAACAAGACTGTGACAAAATTAATAAAAGTAGAGATTTTTACTTGCCAAAGAGCACTTGCACTCAACTCACATTGGGGAGTGACACATTCTATAAAGCTACTTTTAGATGGCTCATTCATTTTTGAATTGAATTTCTGAAACAAAAGATAAAAAGTGCTGTATTTACTAAACATAAACAAAACAAAAATGTAGAGAGGCTGCAAGAGAAACTGCAGTGTAAAACACAATCTATGGTTAATAGAATATACTATTATGTATTGTAAAGGGCAGACCTGACACATCAAATACTGCAGTTTCTGTAGTTCCACCTGATATAAGTGTTTTTATCACATTGGGCTATGACTGACTACATGTTGCTCTTGGGAGAGAACATCAATCAATCAACGGTCAATCACCCCCCCCCCCCCCCCCCCCCCCCCCCCCCCCCCCCCCCCCCCCCCCCCCCCCCCCCCCCCCCCAGAAAGCTGCTACCAGCCAGGCTAAAGCTAATATAGTTAGCCGAAAAAACCAAGCAGAAAGCGGCTACCAGCCAAGCTAAAGCTAATATAGTTAGTCTAAAGAACCAAGCGGAAAGCTGCTACCAGCCAGGCTAAAGCTAATATAGTAAGTCTAAAGTCTATAGTTATTTCAAAGCTTCCTTTTTTATCAAAACTTTTGGAAAATGTTGTATTAATGCAGCTACAGTTTTTTATGGAGGCACATGGCACTTTAGATGTTTTTCAGTCAGGTTTTAAAGCATTTCATAGCACCGATTCTGCACTTTTAAAGGTTTTTAATGACCTGTTCTTAATGATGGATTCTGGTGATTCAGCCAATTTAATGCTTTTAGATCTCACTGCTGCTTTCAACACAGTTGACCACACAATTCTATTATCTCGCTTGGAAAACTGTGCGGGAGTCAGGTGAACTGCCTTAAAATGGTTCCAGTCATATCTTTGAGGGAGATGCTTCTTTGTTAAAATGGGTGACTCTACCTCATCAACTGTGCCTCTTAACTGTGGAGTCACCCAGGGATCTATTCTTGGTCCTATTCTTTTTGCACTGTACCTCCTTCGACTTGGAATAGTTTTTAAAAAGCATGGCATCTCCTATCATCTTTATGCTGATGATTGTCAAATTTATATACCAATCAGAAAGCAGGAAGGCAGCCCCCTGACACCCCTACTTGACTGTTGAAATGACGTCAAAGCGTGGTTAGCCCAACATTTTTAAAGACTAACTGAGAGTAAAACAGAGATCATGCAGTTTGACCCCAATAACTCTATGACAGACTTGGGCCCCCTCAATGATTTTGTGCATCCTGTTGTAGCTAACCTTGGGGTAAAAATAGACAGTGATTTTAAACTTGACAAACAAATAAATGCAGTTGTGAAATCTAGTTTTTATCATCTCCGCCTTTTAGCTAAAGTTCAACAGTTTTGAACAAGCTACAAATGCTTTTATTTCTTCTCGTTTAGACTACTGTAATGCACTTTACATCGGTATAAATCACAAAGCACTTCAACGCTTACAGTTAATCCATAATTCTGCAGCACGTCTTTTAACTGGAACCAAAAAGCACACTTGTATGACTCCAATTCTTGCCTCATTGCACTGGCTTCCTGTACGCTTTAGGATTGATTTTAAGATTTTATTTATTGTTTTTAAAGCTGTGAATGGACTGGCCCCAACATATATCTCGGACCTCATCCTAATTTATAGGCCAGCGCGGTCACAGAGGTCAGAGAGCCAGCTCCAGCTTGTGGTCCCCAAGACAAGACTTAAAACTCGGGGGGACAGGTCCTTTTCTGTGGTTGGACCTAAACTCTGGAACGCTCTGCACCTCCATGTGCGAGCAGCCCCAACAGTTGAGTGTTTTAAGTCTCGTATAAAGACACATTTTTATTCTTTGGCTTTTAACTCCATGTGAGTTGTGTGGTCCTTTGATGTGTCTTATTGTTTTACTGTATTTTAGTATTTATTCATTTCATCTATTTTTTATTTTTTAAACCCTGATGATCTTATTTTGTTTTTACAATATTACATATTAATTGTTTTGTATGTTTCAGTTTTCTGTGCAGCACTTTGGTAATTTTGTGTTTGTAAAATGTGCTATAGAAATAAAGTGGATTGGATTGGATAAAGAACCAAGCAGAAAGCTGCTACCAGCCAGGCTAAAGCTAATGTAGTTAGCCTAAAGAACCAAACAGAATGCTGCTACCAGCCAGGCTAAAGCTAATGTAGTTAGCCTAGAGAAACAAGCAGAAAGCTTCTACCAGCCAGGCTAAAGCTAACATAATTAGCCTAAAGAAACAAGGCGTCCGTCCGTCCCAACTTACGTTACGGTTTGGAGCCACAACGCTGGAAACGTAACACTAATCTAGTACAGAAGTCTGTGTCTGATCTAACATCATTTACACTGTGTATCCAAGAACAATTAAATCAAAGATTGTTGCTAGTGCGCGTGACATGCAGGTCTGATCAATTTCTCAAACTAACGAGCTGGCCCCGCTAGTCGACCACAACCTAAAATTTAGAGGAAGCAACATGCAGTCACTGTCATTCACTTTAGCCTGGATTCATAAATGGTGTCACGCTACTCAACCAGCGTATTTCTAACTAATTTCCCTCTCCAAAATCACTTCAGAAGAGTAGTCACATCACTTACTTGCTTTGGTGTTTGAAAAGCATTAAAGTTCAACAAAGAATGGTTCACATTAGAAAAAATCCTTTATTTTTTATCTTTTAGGTAGATGCACTCCACTACAAAATCCCAGCAGTAGTCGAAAATGATTTATTATTTCCGAATAGAGCTATTTATATCATCTTTTAAAAATTACTGTTTTATTTTTTCATTTCAGGGATTTGATATTGCAGGGATTTTTTTTTTTTAATTGAATTTTTTTCCAATATTATGCAGGCCTATTACATACACAAAGTTTTTTTCACCTAAGCCGTTATGTCCCAATCCCTTTTCATCACAAAGTGATGCCCTTGGGTTAAGAACACTCATCCTCTTGGAACTGAGGAAATTAGAAGCCATGCGCGTGAAAAAAACCATAGACCGTTTAATATACAGTCTATGGGAAAAACTCCTACAAAACAATTAAACCTGTTGTATTGCTTCTCACTTAGTAAAAGTCATGACTGGAGTGTTTTATCAGCAACTAGTCGCATATAGACATCTATCAGATGCATGCAATATTTAAAATGATCTTAAAATAAAGGTGCAGTCTTTGTAAATTTGTCAGACACAGAGAGCGAGGACTGCAACACAAGTTGGCTTAATATGTATAGTCTGAGCCCGAAACTATGACAAGGAAGAGAAAAAGAGAAGTCTAACTAGCCTAATAGTAGCAGGGCGGCCCATGGCTGCGTGTTCACTGGTGCTAATTTGTAATTCAAAGCGAGGCTTCTCTCTCTTTGCTTCCAGCAGTCTTCATTTGTCCAATAAAGCACTTGGGCATACTGTACAGTTACTGCTTTCCAGACAACCTTGTGTATAATCTGGTGTGTGAAATAGGAGTACAATAGGAGCAAGTGGAGTTAAATATGAGTTTTAGTGTCATGGCATTTCAGAAGTTGGTTAAACCATTTGTCTGTTGGCAATAGAGTCCTTCAAATGAAGTGTGTGCTTTTTTTTCTCCAGTAGCTCAGCTGCAGAGAGGAAGCTGTAGTCCTTCTTACATCAGTGACACCTGTAACACAGTTGCCAAACTTACTTCCACAATGCCATGAACTACAACTACTATTTCTAGTCACTGTTCCATTATCTTTTATTGTGACTGTTATTGCCAGTGTTCATCACACCCCCGACCGGCCCCATCAGACACCTATTACCAAGAGCCTGGGTCTGTCCCAGGTTTCTTCCTAAAAGGGAGTTTTTCCTCGCCACTGTCACACTGAATGCTTGCTCTTGGGGGAATTACTGGAATTGTTGGGTCTTTGTAAATTTTAGAGTGTGGTCTAGACCTACTCTAACTTTAAAGTGTCTTGAGATAACTATTGTTATGATTTGATGCTATAAATAAAATTGAATTGAATTGATTTAGTCTTAATTTCTGCCAGAAGGAAGGAAAAAAACTACTTGCTTCTGTTTTATGAGTAATCATCCACAGGAGCAGACTGGCCAGTTTGAACTAGTTTTCCTGGTTTGGCTGATGCAACACACTGCAAAAGAAAGACAAATCTCAACACCTGGGGGCTGGGACACTGAAGACTAGCCCAGTTGAGTGGACTGGTTGTGAGATGGAGAAAGCACACGACCATGGGTCATAATTTAGTCCTGCATTGCCAGACCTATCTCCACACAGTGCGGAGGAGGGTCAAGCATTTTTCATTTATATTATAATAATTTATTAATCCCACAAGGGGAAACTACACTTTACACTCTGTTGTTATTACACACTTTACACACACACATGCTCAGGACCTGTACATGCACCAATGGAAAAATGTCAGAGTGAGGGGGCTACCCATGGAAAGGCAGCCCCAGGGGGTCTGGTGCCTTGCTCAAGAGCACCTTGGCAGTGCCCAGGAGGTAAACTGGCACCTCTCCAGCTACCAGTCTACCACCATACTTTGGTCCATCCGGGGACTTGAACCAGCAATCCTCTGGTTCCCAGCCCAACTTAGACTGAGCCACTCCCATCCCATTCCAGAATAGGAGAATGACGTGCTGTGGTTAATGGCATTTCTTTAAACCAATCACAATTTTCGCAGGTACGGTGCCTCAGCAACAAGCCTCGGAAAGGAACTTGTTTTGGCGGCACATGTGCACGTATAGGGAAGCAAGCTCTGGAATTAAAATGGCTATTGAGTATGTGATGAGAATTGTCTTGAAAAAAAGATAAATACAATTTGCTTGTCGGTCTTAGCTCGGAGGAGGTTGCCAGGATTGGAAATTTAGAATGCCAACACTGCTATGGTTTGGGATTTAGTTATATATTTCTTTCTTGTGATTGTGTCTTTTTTGGTCTTGTATATGTTCTAGTCCTTGGTTGCTCCATTGTCTTGTCTAGTTGTGGTTTCTGTCTGGTTTCTGGTCTCTTGTGAGTGTCTGTGTGTTCTGTTTCCTGTTTTATTTTGATAGACTGGTTTTCTGTTTCCCAGCCCTTGTGTCTCCTGTTATCTTGTTACCCAGGGTCTTTAGTCTCGGTGTTCCCCTTTTCCATTGTCAGATCATTTTAGTGTTTTTGTGTGTGAGGCATCTTTTGTGTTTATTGCTCCTGTGTTTCTTGTGTCTCTGGATTCCTTTGTTCCCTTTGTCACTGGATTAACTCACCTACTACTTGCTTGTTAGTAAGTCTCTTTTGTTGGATTGGACTCACTCACCAGCTGCTTTCTTGTGTGAAAGACTCTTTAAATTTGGATTTGGATTTTTCTCCAAAGACCAGCTTACCTGTTTGTAAGACTTTAAATTCATGTTAAATTATTATTTATTTGGCTGCAATCTCCTCGCTTTCCTGCATTTGGGTCCTAACATCATGAAACAAGACAGTTTCCACTAATTTCCCTCACTACCTGAAACAAAGTGGAGGATGAGGGATATCCAGCTGGTGGAACCGGAACAATCCTGTGGAATAAATGCTATTGATTTAAACTTGTCAACATTGGACCCATTAGCATATGGGGACAACTCAGCTGCAGTCAACACTGAGAAATTAAACCTTGTTGTCTTTGCATCAAAATTGAAAAACAACACTTTTGTTAAAGCTTTTATCAATGTTAAACTTTTTCTAAAATTAATTTTCATTGTTTGACACTTTTTTTGACGTTTTCAACACTAAGTCATTAACTTTAGTTTTACAGTTATTTTTGGAATTGATGGTCAATAAACAGCATTTATGGGAAATTAAACCTAATGTTTGAGTTAGAAAAGCAGAAATTAGGAATTATTTAGACTAAAATTAAAGCAATGTATGTTGATAGATAATCACAGACTGGAATATGTCAACTTTTACTAAATACTATTTCAAAACCACTTCAGTTTGTTTTTTAAATGTTATAAAATTGAGTAAGACACCCTAAAATTAATGAAAGTAGACAGTTGTACTCGCCAAAGAGCGTTGTGTGGAATCAATCATTTTTCATCATATTTTTGCTTAATTAAAAAGTACATTCATATAGGAAAAGGGTCAATTTGACCCAAGGACTACATGAGGGTTAACACAAGGCCATGATGGTGAACGTTGGCTGGTCGGGGTCAAAGGCCCGAGAGTATTATTCAGGCCATGTTTTGCTGACATAGAATACTGAGAGGTCATGTTTTAGTTGTATTTACTGGTTGGAAATGAATGGAACAAAGCATTTTATTTGTTAGATACTAAGCTACATGAGAGATTCAACAACCAAGAGGAATCTTTTGGCGTTTTTCCACTGCATGGTACCTCCTCCACTCGCTTCGACTCTACTCGCCCCTTTTGCAGTTTTCCATTACAAAAAAAGTCCCTGGCACCTGCTAACAGGTACTTTTTGTAGGCGATACCAAAAGGTGACGTGGAAACCTTTGGCTCGCCTCACGCATGAGGCGCTACTAATCTGCAATGGGAAAAGGAGGACAGGGCAAGGTGGTCAAGTTGAGCAGGTATTAGATCGCCATTAGAGTTACAAAAGATTTGGAGCATTGTGGTCGTGTGCACTGCTTTGTAGGACAGATAAACAAAAGCACAAATTTCCAGGCTTAGAGAAAGCTTTACAAATGTAAAATCTCATTGAATAATAAAAGAATCAATACCCTGAATAATAACTGATAATCAAGGGTTCCCTATCAATAGCTTTAAAGATATGCCTGTCAAATTGGTGAAATGCTTTCTGGGCCCCTTTTTTTCTTTTGCAGTACTATGGTTGGCCACTAGGATAAGGGTAGCCATTTGCCATATTCATATTTGGAGCTCGGCATTAAATGAAACACTTATACAACGTTGAGTGTAGCATCACAACTATTGGAGAGGGTTGAGTAAGGATGAACGGAATGAATCAAATTATGTAATCAAATTATAAATTAAGTACTTAAAGACACACACGGTTTCTAGCAGTTAGGAGCAGATTTTTTTTTCTCTCCCTAGGACGGATGGACAGCAGACAGACGGAGAGATAGACAGACAGAAATAGATTAAATTAGGGGTCATCTCTTCTATTCCCCAGTGTCAACACATTCCAGAAAATCACTGGTTCTTATCATTTAATGATTCATTCTGTTTGTAGGACATGTCCAGCGTGTGCATCAAATGCCACAATGTTCTGGGATGGGGCAGATGTGTTGCATTTTAGTAATTGTAATACATCAAATATAACAATATGATAAAACAGTAAAGGCATTTTTATGCCAACGTAGACACAGGCAGTAGTTGGGTCTTAGCATTGCTAGGCTACTATAATTAGAGTAATTTTATGTGACCATAGTTAAAGAAACTTTCATTTTGAAATCACATGGAACAGGGGCTGCAAAAAAGAAAAAACTTTGTTAGGCGAGAGCCATGTTTTTTGCTCTCTGGTGTAAAACATAAACCCCATGTACTAAACAGCATACAAACTCAACATTTTCTTCTTGAAGTTTAAGTGTATATCTTTTTGGATTACATTTTTGATTGCATATGCTTGTGTTAAGTCTGTTGTAAACTAGCTGCAAGGGGCTGATGGACAGCTAAGTAGACCCCTTTTGCACCCTTGTAAAGGGGAGCCAGGTATGAGATCTTTAAGTGACGTTTTCAGTTATTCAAGTGAACTTTGTAATGCAAAGTGTTAAATAATAATCATAATTTTTCTTGTGTTATGGGTTCATCAATACGGGTCAGCAACTTGTGAATTTAATGTGAACATTGGCTTTGTTGTAGCCTATTGTATTGGCATTTGAGCCTCCAGTTGAAGGTGCAATATGTAATATGTGACAGCTAGTGTTTAAAATAGTTCCTGCAGCACAAATTCAAAATACTGGAGAGAGTCTCCCCCGCCCCCAGACTCGAAGTTTACGTTGGTTGCCAGGATGAGACCACAGCATCCATAACCATGTTGCTAGACGCTTGTCTCACATAGCCAGACATTACTCCACAGCACAGCAAAGAAGCTAACGTTAGATGCTGGCAATAAAAGCACATGTTAACGTGGAGCTCTGTTCCCAACTAACAGACACACTTCCTCGGCTTAGAATTACAGTACAAACATCAAAAATTCCACAACCTTGCCGTCTTTTTCCATCCGACTGAAATACTTACTTTCTTGACTTACAACTACGGCATCAATCGCTAAACACACTGCTAACTCACGGTCCTCTCTTCCCAAGATAAAGCCCCTCTCTTGGCTTAAAATGACTCACCGCTGTCGGCGACAGCCGTGGCCCGCTGGTCTGGTTCCCCTTCGAGGGGAACTCGAACTGCGTCGGTTACGAAACTATGGGAACGCCTTTTGGCATGACAGGGCTGAATGCGAATGAAAACTACTCCAATCCTATTGGTCCTAGTGAGAACGGTAGCATGTGACGGCATAACCGTAGGGGCATATATGCACGCCGGCACAGAGCTCATTAGCTTTTTTCTATTCAGCAGGCACGTTGGTTGATGTTGTGTTGAAAGATTCCATGTATCCTACTCACCTGGAAGTTGCAGTGTGTCCAAGCAGTTGACCAGTTCCAGAGATGTGTGTCTCCCTGCCCGCGTTTCATCTCGGTGGGAGACTCTCATGAGCTGTGTGTTGCTTGTCTGGGCCTGTCGCACGCCACGGCGGCTCTCGAGGGGGCTGTTTGTGTCCATTGCGGGGCCCTGCCCAAGCGGGTACTGAGGTCCCGCACGGCCCTCTTTTCCGCAGACGGTCAGATACGCTTTCCCCGTAGCCCGGGCCCCGCGGCCGCTGAGGCGGCTCGGCGGTCTTGCTCGTGTGGGTCGCAGCGAGATCTGCTCGAGGTTTCCGAGACGGCTGTTGCTCCGTCTTGTCCTTTGTCTGGCGGCTCCGACTCCCCCAGTCCCCATTCGTGAGCCGGGCTCTTGGCTTCGTCTGTTCGGGGACGCTGACAGACGTAGCGATTGCACTCTGGCTCTGAGGAGCTCGTTGTGCTTGGCAGCGTGGAGGAGGAAGAGGACTTCCGGGTGTCGGGCTGACGTCATCAGAGGAGCGCCGCGCCCGATTGTGATGTCGCGAGCTGTGGCAAAACGCGGTCTGGATTGGCCACAGGCTGTCTGGGAGCTTACCACCGGTGGCAGACTGGTTGGTCGCTTCCTGCAGAGCCACTCCGTGCCCCCGCGCCGGTTCTTCGAGGTTTTTCCCGGATTTGCACGGTGAGTTGTGTATATCATGGGATAAACCTAACTCTGCCTGGCTTTCTACTCCCCAGGTGCTGGAGTATGGCAATGTGGCAGGGATTACGGACTGCGGCTACAGGACCATGCCGCGGGTTGATGACGCTCTGTTGAGTTACCTCTCTCCCCAGCAGAATTCGTCTTTCAGCCAGCCGGCGCTGCCGACGGGGCCGTGTCGGGTGTCTTCCTCGCTAGTGGGCTACGAGGTTCATTGGCGGGTTCTTCCTGGCGGCCCGCTTTAGGGGCTCGTCCATGATCGGCATTTCGCACCGGCCACCAGACCTGAGGGGTTGGTTACGCTGGCGGATTTTGCAGGAGCTTGGCGGGACTTGGAGTATATTCCCCGTGGGTTCTGTGATCCGTCAGACGCACTGTGGGGCACCCGGATCAGGGCCTGGTGCTGGGACAGGTAATGTGCTCTCTGCTGAAGACGGGGACCGTGGAGCTTGTTCCCCCGCCGGCCAGCGGGTCCGGTTTCTACAGCCGGTGCTTCCTGCTTCCCATGAAGGACGGAGACCTGCGCCCTATTCTGGATCTGGGGGTTCTGAACCAGTCTCTGAGGAGATACGGGTTCAAGATGCTCACCATCCCTGCCGTTGTGTGTCAATGCCCTGGAGGCCGACTGAGGTCCGCTCCAGGGTGGCCGATGGCTGAAGGACTGTGTTCTTAGGGGTGGTGTGGGACTCGTTGACGATGCTGGCACGTCTGTCTCCGGCTCGTGTCGAGTCCGTTCTGGCCATGGTGAAGGGTGTGAGGCTGGGCCGCGCCATCACAGTGAAGCACTTGTTGGGTGTTGGGCCTCATGGCAGCTGCTTCCAACGTGATACCGTCTGGTCTTCTGCACATGAGGGCCCTGCAATGGTGGCTGAAATCCAAGGGGTTCTCCCCGAGGGGAAACCCGTTCCGCCTGATTTGGGTTACGCACAAATGTCTTCGTGCCCTGTCGGTGTGGAAGAAGCCTTGGTTCCTGTCCCAAGGACCCGTGCTGGGGGCACTCTGTCGCCGTGTAATCGTTTCGACAGACGCTGCCCTCGCCGGGTGGGGCGCGGTCATGGACGACCGCTCTGCAAGGGGGTGTTTGGCAGGAGCATCACTCGTCATGGCACATCAATTACCTCGAGATGCTGGCCGTGTTCCGGGCTCTGAGGAGCTTCCTGCCTCCTCCCCTGGGTCACCACGTGCTGGTCAGGTCCGACAATACAGCAGTGGTGGCCTATCTGAATCCTGGGACAGCAGGTCTCTCTGCGGAGGGACCTGCTGTCCCAGGAAGGAGGCCGGGTTCTTCACCCTTGCCCCGCCCTGTGGCGGCTGTGGGTCTCGTCCTTGAGGGGCCCAGTACCTAGAAGCGGGCCTGATTGTAGGAGCGGTCGGGACTCTCCTTAGCTCCAGGGCCCTGTCTACACGGAGGATGTATGGCCTGAAGTGGAACGTCTTCTCTGCCTGGTGCAG
>NC_048417.1:23715564-23733095 GCF_013103735.1 Etheostoma cragini | reverse complement strand
GGGAACGAGACACTGCGTCGGTTCACCGCCCCTCGCCCCGCCTGGAGTGCCTTGCTTCATAGAAAGAGCTAATGTGCTCTGTGCCGGCTTGCATATATGCCCCTACGGTTATGCCATCACATGCTACCGTTCTCACTAGGACCAATAGGATTGGAGTAGTTTTCATTCGCATTCAGCCCTGTCATGCCTAAAGGCATTCCCATAATGTAGTAACCGTCGCAGTGTCTCGTTCCCCTATTTTCGGGGAACAAGGGTTACATACGTAACCAGAGACGTTCTCTGGTAACGTTAGCAATTAGCAGGATTAGCCTGGTGGCGTTAGCCAGGACCAGTCTGGATCACTTTAATAATAATAATAATAATTATACATTTTATTTAACAGCGCCTTTCTAACACTCAAGGACGCTTTACAGACAATAGAAGACAGAAAAGAGAAGTAGTTATAACAAAACAAATAAAACAAAAAACAAAACAAACAAAACAAAACAAAACAGGAGCAGTGTATTTACAGATAAGCTAGCTGGAACAGATGGGTTTTTAGTCTAGTTTAGAACAGCGGGAGAGAGTTGATATTGCGGAGGTCAGGTGGGAGTGAGTTCCAGAGCTGGGGAGCAGAGCGGCTGAAGGCTCTGTTCCCCACGGTGATAAGTCGAGAATGAGGGACAGTGAGGTGGAGGGAGGAGGAAGATCTGAGGGAGCGGGAGGGGGCGGCGATGTGAAGGAGTTCAGACAGATAAGGAGGAGCAAGGTTATGGATGGCTTTGAAAGTATGGAGAAGGATTTTAAATTGTATTCTGAATTGAACTGGAAGCCTATGGAGCTGCTGAAGAACCGGGGTTATATGATGAAATGAGGGGGTTCTGGTGATGACACGACCTGCTGAGTTCTGAAGAAGTTGAAGTTTATGGAGGGATTTTTGAGGAAGGACAAAAAGGAGGGCGTTACAGTAGTCAAGGCGGGAGGTGACGAGGCTGTGGATAAGGATGGAGGCAGTGTGAGTGGTAAAGGACGGACGGAGGCGGTTAATGTTGCGTAGGTGGAAGTAAGCAGATCGGCAGATACTATTTATGTGTGACTGAAAGGAGAGGGAGGAATCGAGGATGACGCCCAGACTCTTGACCTGAGGGGAAGGGGAGACCATGGAGTTGTCGATTGGGAGTTTGAAACTATTGATTTTGGATAGGGTGTATTTGGTGGCTACGAGGAGGAGTTCGGTTTTATCGCTGTTTAGTTTAAGGAAGTTTGCGGTGAACCAGTCTTTTATTTCAAGTAGGCAGTTAGTAAGGGACAAGGTGGGGAGCGAGGCGGTGGGTTTGCTGGATAAGTAGAGCTGTGTGTCGTCCACTTTACTGGCTGTGTCTCAGTTGTTTTTGCGAGTATGTAAACAACTCAGGTCCTATATCTATATGATTCAATGTGGGTACGCGAATGTTGAAATGACATAACCTGCCCGTCCCTGGTAGCCATGATAAATTAACCTGAAGCTAATGCTCACCTGTTCATAAGAAAATTAGCCAAATAGGCGTCCTTTTGGGTTCTAAACTGTCTCAATCTTTCAAATACATCTAAAATATTTACCCAAGGTTTGTTACGTCTCTGGTCACGCAACTGTTAGAAACATGCAGTTTTTATTAGGTTTAAAAGGTTTAGGTTTGTTTGCTGCTTTCATGGCTTTACTAACGTTACAGCTGTAGCGCGCTGGCTTTATGTTTTAGAAGGTAGATCTGGCAACACGGCCTGGCTGTCCAACTGGGCAGTTGATGGCAACACACAGGCCAAAACATAGACATTCCGTTACGAAACGGAAATTACAAAAGGAGAAAATGCTGGCATTAGCATTGTAGTCAGAAACGGTAGTCTTTCAACTTGGCATGTTTCCTTAATATCTGATGATGCATTGGGGTCCTTTTTGGATTTATTACAGTAAATATATTATATATTGGACCTTTTATTATTCTGCATAAACCCATGCACTTTATTTGTAACTTATTTACATGCTCTTATTTGTATCATATGTTCTTAGTTTCACGGCTCTGGAAGAGCAGCAATAAACGTCATCACAGCCGTTTTTGAGACAAACAAAGCCAGTTTCTGGTTCACTTTTATTAATTCAAATGGCAAATGGACAGAATTTATATAGCAGTTTATATTTATAATTTGCCTCTCATTCACACACACAAACATGCAAGTGGCCTGCCCATCCGGAGCTCAAGGACAGTTCAACATGCAGACAGGATGAGTCTGACATCGAACCGCCAACCCTGTGATTAATAGGTGGCCCGCTCTACCTCCTGAGCCACAGCTGATGTAACAACCTAGCTAAAGCGATGATAAATGGTTTAATAATGACATTGTTGGCAGCAATGGTGTTAACCTCTAGCTAGTTTTGTCCCATCGGCATTGTGTTGCGTCTTGACTAGAGTATAGCTCTGAAAGTGCTTTTTAGACCAGTTTATGAGTTGACCAACAACCACTGTATCACACACACTGTATCATCCTGGGTCAAGGTTGGTGTGCCCTACTTGCTGGAAGATCAACCATAAATCTTCCTTAGGTGCAGACTTTCTCTTTTCCTGACTTGGCCGCAAAGCACACCTTGATTTGTGAATAGCTTTGTTGCAAGTAGGGTTGGGAAAAAAAAAAAGGGGCAGAAATATTCCAAGGAAATTTGGAAAGATTCCAATTTGGAAACTTGCATGGGAATTAATGGAACTTAACCGAAATTGTTGGGTAATTCATAAAAACTCCATCTTATACAAACATAAATATAAACATTTTGTTTTGTAATAAGGCGACAGGCATTTACAGTGAATACAAATGTTGAGTTATTTGTCAGTAGAACTTTAAGAGATTCTTTCATTGAACAACACTAAGCAGATAGGCATGCAAGTAAATACAATGAGTTATTCATGAGTAGTATTTTAACAAGCAATTTGATTATATAAAGTATCCAGTTTATTCCCATCAATTCCCACGGAAAGTTTCCAACTTTAGACGCTAAAGATCTTTTTTTTTGCTGAAAGTCTGTTATTTTTTATACTGTTTTTTCTAAACTGTAATTTTTTATACCTCCTCATTCTCTATTCAAATGTCTTGTAAGGTGCTGGAAATTCAATTTCCTTGCGGGAGTCCAGAATCCTGCTAGACCAGTAAAGATAAGTCTAAGTCTTCTACTTTAGTTGACAAAGCTATTTGTATCTATGTAAATCTGTCTGGAAAGACTAGACACCCGGACAGGTGAACTGGGACTCCGTTGCGTGATTTCTAAAGTTAATTATGATTTACTTCTGTAACAAAATTGGGGCAAAAATCCTATCTTGGACTCTTCATATCCAACTTAAGACTTAAGATGGGAAGTCCCTTTAAAACAGCCCCAGCAGTGCAAAATCATCCTCACTTTAAAATTTAAAGCAGTAAAGCAGTCAAGAGAACTTGGTCTGGTCTGTGTAGGTGGACCTTTACAGAGCAACGCCAACCATGTTTCAGTCAATCTTTGCTTGAAATCTTTACCCACAAGTTATTCACTGCTGGGAGTTACTTTTAGCTACAACAAGCAGTAACTATAGTAACTATATAACTATAACTATACATATTTTTTTTACATCAAATAATGCAATAACAATTACTGAAATTGAAATGATTTAATTAAATGCTTGCATTCAAGAAGACAGATGAGCCTACTTTAGCTGCTTCTGATCTTATGTCACAGGACATTATGGTGGCGCAATGATACACCAATTGAACAATGAGCATTATATCACAGCATGGCCGGATAGAATGAGCTTTTTCTCCCGGAAGTATGGACATTGTAAAATGGTAACCTGGAGTTAATCATTTAGTCTTCTTCACTTGGAACTCACCATGCAAGTGAGCGGTGACACACATGTTTTGGGTGCTACTGTGTAAATATAGGGGTAAATGCGCAGGCGCATTCTAACTACCGTATAGAACGGACATAACTTTTGGCTCATCGAAATTAAAGACAATAATGTAGTGGTGGGTGGTCAGTTATGTGCAGGTGTAAAGAACCTATCCACATCTAAAAGTAGAAATTCTAATCTTATGAAGCCCCTCTTGTAGCAACACTCTTCAACAAAGCTAGAAGCGAAAGTCCCCAGCCCCACAGATGCCAAAGGCCCCCCCTTCATGCAAACAATCAAAGCTAGATTTTACACGGACTTCTACGAAGCTGATTAGCCAGGCAGAACTGATTAAATTGATTGCTAGGTAAACATTAACGACTTTTATTTCATTGGGCCTAATGTGGTAAAAAACGGTTAAATGACTGAGACAGTTGTATTAGAAGGGACTTTTGTTCTTCTGCTTGATTTGAAGGCCGGTTGCGCTGTTGATTACAATAAATAGGACTAAACATCATGTTTGTGTTTGACTGTTCAGTACTGTTCATGTTTACATTTTAAACAGCAGACATAAAAAGTAATTTAGAAGTTACTTTGGTGAAGTAATTCAATTACTTTTAAAAGAATCAACTAGTAACTGTTAATTTATTTTCAGTAACTTGCCCAACACTGATGGTGTTACAGGGTGTAAAATGATCATCTTTTGGATAAGCTTTACCTCAAGACCAGGCAGGCTGTTATCTACTGTCCCACACAACACCTGTAACAAAAGTAGGTACAGATCAGCACAACAACAGATTGGAATAGTTGAGCTTCCCTTTCATTCATCCTAAAGACAACTGTTGAGTGCTGGCTGCAGAATTTATAGCAGAAGTATCTCAAGCTTTACCAACAGAATACACTTTGCACTGCAGCTAAACATTCATTTCCACAACATTCCCACTCTGTCTGTGACACATTTATCTGTCTTTGTATGTCATTTATTTGTCTGACTGAATACCTAGTCCAGTCGTGAAATTTATCTGAAAGCACTCAGACAGGCATATCATGATGCACAAGACTGATAAGTTCATAGTTAAAGTAATTATTATTGTGTAACCATAACAGAAAGACAAACCTCACCACAAAACCCAGAAGTCAAAAATAGAGAGGGGAAAGCATCAAGTACAGTTTCCTCGGAACAAGAACATTATTGTCTTATGTGAGCATAGTTTGAAAGTTGTGTGAGCATCATCCGACTGATCCACATGGAACAGTGATTCCCAGGCAGAGGCACATGTACCTCAGAGGGTCCTTCTGTAGTTGTATAGCAATAACATGGAAAGATTAATACCACTACTGGAATTTGATCATACTTAAATTATGATTTGATAAAAAGAATATATCCACATATTAGCGTTAAGTCAACTGTAGTCTCACATTGCCTTACAGCCTCCAAAGCACTGCGAAGGAAGGTCTGGCTAGTTCACACAGAATTCCAGGATAGGAGAAAAACGTGCTCTGGTTTATTGGCATTTCTTTAAAACCAATCAAAAATGTTCTTGGGCGGTGTAAAGCTCCGTATGGAGCCGCTAAAAAATTGCCTGGGAAGGATGTACATGTGGACATTCAAAAGAAAACTCAGATTAGCCTAGCTAGCTGTCTGGATTTACCCTGCAGAGATCTGAGGAGCCATTAGTCCTCCGAAATCCCCCGGAGGTAAGAATTACAACACTAAGGAAATGAAAGATAATGGACATTGATAAAAATACATGCATTCGGCGGAATTTCCTGCGCCACCGGAGCAATCCCGGAAGTGGAATGTTGTGGATTTAGACACCTGAACAATACATGTTGCAGTTATAGAGAAAGGTCATCAACAAGTAAGCACAGAAGTTTGAACAGAGCTACCTGTTCAAACTTCTGTGCTTACTTGTTGATGACCTTTCTCTATATATAAATGGTAGCAATAACTAAATGGTAGACTGAGCCACACAGAATCTGCCAACGCAGAATTCCACAGTATTCACATTTTACAAAACAGAATTAGGAGGTGAAAACAAATTCACTCAGAATGTTGATACATCTCCAGCATAATCAGAAAAACAGTCGGCTAATTCTGTAAATTGTTTTTCTGAATGGTCGTTGTAAACTGTTAAATAACCAGCAGATTCAGTTTCGGTCTTATAAGTACTGGATAAGTGGTTGAAATAGATAAAAGTTACCTTAGTGGATACATGGTCAAATATTCAGCTTGTTTCTTAGTAGTAGTAGCCTAGTAGGATAGTAGTAGTGCTGTAGATTGGTGAATATTGTTGGAACTGGAAAATAGATTGGGAATCGATGAAGGGCTATGTGAGTTCATGTGACAGGGCTGTTGGGGTACCTCAGACCAAAAAGGTTGGGATCTACTGATATAGAATACAGGTTATGTAAACAGAACACATGACATCCATCCAACCTATTTTTAAGTCTTTACCAATCACAATGGGCCTTACAACAGTAGTCTTCTGCTTACAGAGGAGCCAAGTGAGCAGAGCATCAGTAATCCAAACCTGAATAAAACAATAAAAGAATGCAAGTTCACAGTATCAGTGACGCCCATGAAGGCGGTGTGAGGAGGATCTCGGACTAAACGTAGCCCAGCCCCAGGCTAAAGGCTAATTACATTTCTGGCTTGCTGAAATGTACACCATCTCTTGAGAGAGCATTCTGGAATAACACTCAACCCTGTATCAGATGTCTGATGATTGATTTTTACCTCAAAATTACTCTAATGTATTAATAAATCATCCATTTCTTTAGTAAATCTAGGGAAGGACAATGTCATGGGAATCATTTGCTGGTGTGTATTACCCATGCCTAAAGTTGAAAGGTTAGAGTGCTTATAGACGCATACAGTATACAGTAGAAGTGTGTCAGCATGTTATGGTGATTGCTAAGGCGCATTATCATAATATGATACAGGGCTCTTGGAAGCATGGGATGTGTGTGTATGTATAGTGAGCCAAGAGTTTTTCAAATTAAACTTTTGTCACAGCACACACTGATTAGAATCACGACTCTGATGTGTGAGTTTCTCGGCTCATGTAGATGACTATGATTAAGTGCAAGTTCTGGAGAAGGGAGTAGGCTCTCGTGTGCAGACCTGCTGTTCCAGGAATTGTCATCATCTTCATCATCTTCCCCTCAAGCATCATTATTCATCATGATCGTCATGTTTATTGTAATTTTCTTTCCACCTTCTCAATCATTCTTCTTCTTAATGCCCTCTCTGGCCATCATATCTGTTACTGCTGATGTATTCATTCAAAAGATTTTATTGCTGCCTGATGACAATAACAATTTCACAACATATTTGCAAAACCCGCTACCATTTGAACAATAGTCAATTGCAATTGTACACCACGAGCTGCAATCAAAATGGAAAAAGATTAGGGTTGTTATTTTCATTTAGATAATTTGAGTTGAAAACATTCTATACATTATTCTGCAAGCATACAATACATGTGTGCATGTGTGTGTTTTTTCAAGGACCCAGTACAAAACTGACTCCCTTGTGTTGAAGCTATAATAGTAGGTCATGACAGAAACTCATGGTTACGGCGACACCGTCTCCTAGAAATTACGTGAATGTACTACTGATTAGTTTGTCCCCATTGTGTTTCAAAGGGAATGTGATTGATGTCTGGGTCATGTTCCCTGGCAAAACCAAATCTTGTGTTGCACTTTTAAATACCGCATGGGCGTCGTAGGGAGCTGATCTGGGTGGATGGTGGGCGTTCAAAAGGCAGCACTCTGATACTTGAGGCTGAGGATCTTTCGGGTTAGGGAAAGTTAAGGGTTTCTGTTAAATGTCAAAGAAATCAACCATAGGGAATAAGGCTTTGGTTGCCACAAGTGGATATTGTAGAGCTATGGTTGTCAGGACATTTAGTTACGGAGCCCCTAAAAGGACATGGGGAAAAATGTATTCACGAGAAACACCCCGGTCCGTATGAGAAACTTTCTCATGACCACAAAATACTTTCTGGTACATAAAAGTATCTTGTGCTCCCGAGAAACCTATCTAATGCTAGCAAAATGATATTAACAAGATAATGCTAACATTATGTGGCTAAAGTTAATGGTTAGATTTACAGTATTGGTTAACAGTTGCCTTAACATTGTTGCTGACACTAATAGGTACATTTAGTTGCGTTTATGACTGGCAGCCACTCTGACTGGTAGAATACTATGATTTGTTTCTCGTGTGCACCAGAAACTGTCTTGAGCGCGTAAGAAAAAAAAAGCCTCACGCCTCTTTAGGGGCTCCGTATTTTGCTAACATTTTCAACATCATACAAGTTGAATTACAGATACATTAAAAATGTTTCTTGTGAATTATACTAAAACACTTAATCCACAGGAAATTGTAATCCTGGTGGGATCATGTATCTTTTTAAAACACATTTGCTGCTGTAAATTAGAGTTATATAAATGTATTTTTAGTAGACAGGTTTGGTTACAGACATCAGCGCATAAAGTATCTGGAGGGACATTTCTATCCTTGAATAAGTAGACCTTTGCCTTTAAATTAATAACTCAGTCCCCACATACGACTTAATTAATTCTCTCACCTCCATGCTTTTTGCTAAGCTTCTCACTTTCATTACCCAATGCGCTGTTAAAACTCAATATACTGGAGTGGCTAAAATCAATATTTTTTTAAATAACAATGTGAAAATGTGAAATTGTTTGCTCGTACAGAGAACTATCATCTTAATGTACTTTAATTATATAGTTTTAACATTAATATATCTTATGACACTGATCTGGCTCTGTCTGACTACCACTTTGGGCTTTTTAACCAGTTTTTATCATTCTCTTTCAAGTACTATAATGTTTAGTCAAACAACGATGCATTACCCCCTGAAGTAGCACCTATCACATCATGTACTGCAACCGGCAAAACATCTTACCATCGTCCTGTGAAGACTTAGTTAATCATTTACATCATAATTCAAGGCTATTGAAACATCAAGGCAAGCATCTCCAATTTGATGAACACCAATTTTCTCATTCCCAGACTACAATAGATTCCCTGGTAAATCCTACAGGTGTTCATATAGTATCAAGCTTCATGGTTCTAGGAATTTGTCTGAGTACTTCACAGAGAACCCAATAAACATAGAACTGCAGCATACAGGGGGTCGGACTTGATAAGTGGTTTATCAACTTCTTCTTACTCCTTTTTGAACATGGGGATTTTTTGTTTGAATGACTTTCAATTTTGGAAGATTGTGCTGAGAAGTACATGACCTTATTTATCTTTCAATTTAAATATATATATGTATTTATGCATGAATGTATGTGTATGCATATTTTTATTTTAATGTTTTACATGTCCAAATAAAGTATTAAACTATAACTACAGCACTTTCACCTCTATTTGTCTCCCCTGAGTTTTACACGGATGATGTGAAAATCTCAGGAAAACAGTACTAGAAGTGAAACTTTACACATAATCCACTGACCCAATTCCTACCTGCCTTTTTCAAACCAATTTTTTTCACTCAATCTGTTCATTAAATTTTCCAACAATGATTTAGACAAAACAATAAACAGTGAAAAGGTGGTCACAACATCATTCACATGTTAAAGCACAGAGCCAAAGGGTAATAAAAGAAGAAGAAAAGAAAAGAAAACACAAGAAAAACAAAGGCTGTGTTCCTTTTTTGTTTATTCAATTTTCATTTCATAAACAGGTATTAAAAAACAAAAAGCAAATGGTTATTTGATTTTTGTTTTAAAGTACAAAATTTGAAATTGAAATACAAGATGCTTTCTCCTTTTCATGGTCAAAAGGGGATAGGAAATATTTTATTTTTATTTTCTATTTCATATAACAAAAAAAACCAACTTAAATAGAATCAAAAAAGTTTTCTCATATTTAAAATCGGGATCTCATTTCCATTGCAACAGTACCAGTGTTGCTTTCAGCCCAGGCTGAAATTACTTTGGAAACCCTAATTCCCAATGTTTATACATAAATGAGGCACTACTTATAAACATGGGTATTAGTCATTAAGTCTTAATAGTTCAATACCCTAAAGACATTTGTTTTACTTTTATTTATTTTCAGACTTTTATTATTTCCATCTATTTATTTGCACGTTATACTTAAGGAAGTTTGGTTATCTCACAGACTCGGCCTGCCTGGCCTCAGAGCCTCACAGCATGTCACTGTCTGCAAAAAAAGGAGAGTATGAATAAATCACGAGGTCGGCAGATTCCCAGCTCAGCTAGAGCGGGTAACGCTAGCACTGCAGGCGGTCCAGAGTCGGTCAGCACCGGGGAGCAAACCGCGGGGGCAAAGGTCACTGGACAGCAGCTAACATTAGAATACTAGACCCAGCACCGGAGGTTTGAACCCCATGATCTGATCCTGAACTGCTGGTGACTCCATGCCAGATACTTCACTAGAAAGTTTGCTGGAATTAGTAACAGTGGTGTAACGCTAACGTTACAAACATGAACTGAAATTGTATTTCCTCAGCTGGTTTGACTCTCTCCGGGCAAGGTTGTCTGCGGACGCTAGAGACAGAGAGTCAGAGGGAGGCAGGGGAGAGGCTAATGAATAAAAAATAAAAAAAGTGACGTTATGAAATAAAAGCCCCCTGAAGCATTATCAAGAGTGTAGGTCTCCAAAGTCATTTTAGCTTGGGCTGAAAGCAACACTGGTACATTGGCGCTGTTACATTGGAATAGAGCTCCACTGTCCCGCCCACAGCGGAGTAAAAATACTATTTCTTCATTGATAATCGGAGTATTAGCCATTAAATGGTTATTACAAGACTAAGCAATTGTATACTCATACAGAAGCCAACGGTGCATGACCTTGTTTTGAGATAAATGTCTTTCATTCGCAATGTCTTTTTACTCCTTTTTTCGTTTCTATTTGAGTGATTTTATTTACTATTATAAGAAACAAAAACAGAAAATGAAAGCATATTTTGAATTTCTCCCATCCCCTTTTGACCATGAAAAGATTTTGATCCCCTTTTATTTCAATTTCATATTTTGTATTTTAAAATGAAAATAAATTGAATGAAAAAGTACATGGACCCTGTGGGCTGGTCCGCTGCTTGTCATATCATATCAGCAAGAACATCACTAAAGGATCTTTGGATAATGTAAGCCTGCAATGTTTTCAAAGAAGGGGTCACATATTTAATGGAATTTCCTCAGTGAGCCCCTTAATATACATCAAATTCTTTCCAATTTGACAAAAACAAGAACCTCCCTTATCCAACGGGTATGCAGAGGTGGTGCCGGAGATTTCCACTTTAATAAGATCAAGCATCTGGCGAGAAGAATAACAAAAGCTACACAGTTTTTTTACTGAGGAAGACAGTGATAGCGTGGGTGGTAATACACCAAACAATGCTAACATTAGCATTTGGATCAAGTGCTTTCCCAATGACTTTGGACAATGAACTAAAGATTTGTACAGAGTAAGATTTTAGAGTGGGGCGAGACCAAAACATGTGGGCATGACTTGCAGGAGCTTGTTGACATCCCACTGCGCAAAGACATGTCCAAATAACGTCTTTTCTACGATGCATTTGCTGTCCAATTTTGCTCCCCTGAAGGTGCAGACTGTGACTCCAGATGACGTTCTTTCTACATCAAATTTAAACTCATTTCAGACATTGTTTTTATACTGCTTCTTGGCTCTGTGCATCCCATTTCAGAAGGTGGCATACAGTTTCCGTTTATTTTCCTTTGTGTCATCAGCAGATAACTGGCGCTAAGGTGTAATGCATCCAGTTAAAACCTGCTGCAGCTGCTGAGCCAAAAGAAGCTACAGGAATATTTACTGTTACAGAAAACAGGTAATCCACCTTCTGTAACTTTGGTTATACACAGAAGCTTACAAATAAATCACAATTCAATCCCCACTCATTTATTTCTTTATTCTTCTTTATTTTTGTTAATCACTGGCACAGATGCTTTACATTTTTCTGCCAAACTGATGGATTAAAATCAGAAATACAATTGCACAGCCCCCCTTGATTGTCTGTACAACACATGCAAACAAAATAAACAATTAAACTGAATGTACTTTGACGTAAAAACCCAAGCAGAACCATTGAACACAAAGGATTGAAAAGATTCTCCACATATCTCAACTTCTTTGTGGTGCATGCTTCAGATGCTCTGAAGCCTATATCTTTATGGATATATTAATGAATATTTATCTTTGTGTCCTAACATTTCATGACTGTTTCAAGCCCCCATGTTTGTAGGCATTGTTGTCTGTGCATCCACTACCAGCACTGGGTGAATACAAAACTCAACAAATGTTGAGATAGCTGTGGCATTATATTTTGAATGTCAACAGGGAAGGAACAGTTTTAAGAATATAGGGAGGATGTTCATCTTGACAAAGTTAATTTGGGCGGCTAAAGACATACTCAGCATCTGTCAAAATCCTTTTGTACACAGGTTAGAAGTTTGTCAAAGTTAGCTTACTAAAGTTTTGCAGTCACCTGAATTCCCAGGTAGGTAAAACATGTTTTGCAGTTTTAAATGGCAAGGTATGAAGTGGGTGTTCATGTGCAGCCTTATTCAAGGGAAATAACTCACTTTTATTTAGATTCAATTTATAGCCAGAGGTTACACCAAATTAATTAAGAACAGTGGAAGTCACAGGGACCGAGACCAAGAGGTTGGAGACATAAAGAACAAGATCGTTGGCATAAAGAGAGACTTTTTGTTCCACTCCGTTTCTGACAATACCTGTGATGCGGCCACTTCAAAGCGCAATGGAGAGGGGCTTGATAGCTAAGGCAAAGAGTAGGGGGCTCATTGGACACCTCTGACGGCAGGAGTGATAGCAGAGAAAGTATTTGGATTGGCTGTTATTTGTCCTCACTAAAACCAGGGGGGATGAATAAAAGAGCTTCACCAACGATAATAAAACCACCACCAAAGCCAATGTTTCCCCAATGTGTAGAAACGATATCACCACGACATCAAATTCCTTTTCCGCATCGAAAGAAATCACAGCTTCTCGAAAAAAAGAGTGCCTATTTCTAATTAATGCAGTCTGTTTGGAGGAAATAACGGTTGGTAATTTAAAACCCACATTTAACAAGCTAATTGGCCGATAAGAGGAACAAGTGAGGGGATCTGTATCCTTCATCCTTCATCCTTGTTAGAAGAAGGGAAATAGAAGCTTGATTAAGTGTTGGGGGCAAACTAAGAGATTGAAATAACTCAGCATACATTTCCATCAGTAAAACAGGGGCTAAATTATGTCACAATTTCCTGTGAAACTGTATCGGGTTCCTGTCTGGGCCCAGACATTTGCCACCCTGTAATAGCAGCAGCAAGCTCAGTATCACTCAACGGGCTCTCCAGCTGTTGGGCCATATCTGGATGAACTAAAGGGACTTGAAGCAACTCAAAAAAGGTGATGAAGTCATGTTTGTTAGCGTTGGATTAAGATGTATCTAGAGAAACGTAATAGTCTTTGAATTCATCATTGATTTTTTTTTTGTGGTCAGTTAGTACCAGAAGTGTCACAATTTGGGAGATTTGGTGGGGGGATGCGGTTTGTTGTAATTGATGTGCCAATAACTTGCCAGCTTTGTCTCCCTGTTCATTATAATTACTTCTGGATTCAAGCAGTAATTCAGCGGTATGGTCCATAGACAGTTTGTCAAACTCTGATTGTAATAAGAGACGCTCCTTATACACATCTGGAGTTGGTGAGGTGGAATAGAGGTCATCCAGGTGTGCAATATGCCTTGGTTGGTCAATTTTTCCCTCTTTTGTTTATTCTCATGATTTATGTACGTGATTATTTTCCCCCTTATGTACGTTTTTAATGTCTCCCACAGCAATGATTCTGAGACATCAGGGGTCTTATTTATACTTAAAAACATATACATTTGATCATAAATCATCCCCACAAAGTTTACATCTGAAAACCAATGTGTGTTGTAAAGCCAGGGGGTACATGAACGAACATGGACTCTAAATTAAATACTCACACTGAGAGGGACGTAGTCAGAGATGACAATAGACTCATGTGAACATGCACTCACTGTTAACTATCTAGCATTATCCTAATTAGGGACATAAGAATTCATTAATAAGAGTGGGAAATCATAATTTTTTTTAGCCAATTACAATAAGATACCTTTTTTCGGGTCAGAGATTACATTAGAGCATATAAACGGAACATATTTGTGCAATAAGATCGCAACCCCTCTAGACCTACTATGGAATGATGAATAATAGGCAAGTCCAATCCCTCTGCTCTTTATTCTTCAGTGAAAAGATGGTTTGAAATGTGTTTCTTGGAGATAGATTACTTGGGCTCCCAGGTGCTGCAGATGACATATGACCTTGCTGCGCTTTACTGGAGAATTAAGACCTTTGCAGCTCCAACTAATGAATTTTAGTACCATTCAGTGTTTTGAACTAATCCAGTCTGGGCTATTTAGAACATACAAAAGAGAGTGAAAATATTAGGATATTAGTAACAGACCGACCCCACAGCAAAAAAGGGGATTGCACAGATCAACAACAAAACCTACAGAAAAAGGAACAAACATGTAAACCACACTCCATAAATGGAAAAAATCCAGATCCCATTCGCACCCCTGCACAGGAATCTCCCCAAACGGATTGCGTGCCAGATCCTCTCTGAACACAAAAAACTCCTAAATTACACATGGTAGCCCCAACATAAACCTAATGCTACCTGAGAAAAAAATATGTGACTTGCGTAACATTAAAAATTGTACTTGGAACAATCCACCTGGGAAGTGTAGTCCTCCTCATTAGAGCATTCAAAGATTCAGTCATGGATGACTGCAGTATGATAAAGAGAGAGACAGGGAAAATCCCCCCAAAATTATAGTCCCGTTTTGTGGACCTGGCAAGGCACCTGGGAGGTGTAACCAACATTTAGACAACCGTTGATGCAAAAGAAAAAAGGGGAGAAAAGAAAAGATAGTACCAGGATGATCTCAACGTTGCAGGGATCAGTCTAGTTCCTGTGCAGTCACCTCACGTTGAAGCAGTCTCTGTTTCCAGTTTTTAGTAATAAAGTCAGTTGCCACTGTAGGATACTCAAACCTGTGTGAAGTCCTGTCTGGCATGGTGACTCTCAGTATTGCCGAGAAAAGAAGGCCCTACGTGACCTCTGGAAAGCAGTGAAGGCTGCGTTTAGCAGCACCGAATGCAGCCCGTTTCTTGGCGACGGAGTCTGTGTAATCCGGTAAAATAGAAATTCTCTTGCCTTGGTGGAGAAGAGAGGTCTTCCCAGCTCGCATAAAGATCAGACTTTCCTCTCTGTTTGCTCACATGGCGGGCTTCAACAAAAACAGGAAGTGGACGGATGAGGAGATGAGAGACTTTCTCAATTTAATTTATCAGGAACTCGTGAAGGAAATGGCCGACAAAGGTTAGGACAAGGCGTGGAACGCCCTCCGGAGTAAATGGAAGGCACTCATAAAGTGAGACATGACTCAAAAAAAGAGTTGTCTCGCAGCGGTGCCGGAGGGAAAATAAAAGGTAAGTTGCATCGGCATCATCATAGCAATGTGTTGATAGCGTTGTTGTTGTCTTATTATAGCTTGACATGTCGCTATCAGCTGGCACATAAGCACTATTATAACTGGTCCAATATTGGTCATGTGATGGTAGACGGCGCGATCCATTTTGTCTAAAAAAACTGTTCACAAAAGTTTACTTGAATGTTGTGCGATTTAGTGCGAAAATAAATGGAATCACCTCAAAATGTCAAAAATCAATTCAATACACCAATATGATCGCAAAACAGAATATAACGTCATTACACACAGCTTTTTATTCGCTGTTAAGCCGTTGGCTGGAAACACAAATACTCCAGCTTTATTCACAACAGTTTTTTTTTACCAAACTTCAGATAATTCCATTGACAAGTGCATGGAAACTTAGTCACTATTTTAGGGGTTCCTAAAGGTAGCAAAAGTAATTTTTTTAAACAATAACAAATTAGTGTGGCTGTGGCCTTAGTCTGACTTATAGTGTTTTATAAATATATGTAATTTATGATAATTTTTTTCTTGTGCCCTCTTATCAGCATTTTACTGTGGGTCATTATGATTTGTTTTAGTCACATTTTACTATTTGTACCTGTGGGGGTGTGCTTGGTGTGCTGCAGGGTTTTCATTCAGCGGCAGGGTTGAGAGGTGTGGGGATGGCTCATGGAGGCAGTGCCGGGTTCCAGGTGTGTTGATTGACACAGCTGGGGCTTATTGACTTATTATTCTCTCCCTTTAAATGCAACAGTGTGCTGGAGCCTTAGTTTACACACACACACCAGAGACGGACTCATCTTGAGCCAGCCCAATGAAAGAGAAGCATAGGTGTCTTCCTGCATTAATTTTTTATTATAAAAAAGCAACTATTCACTACCACGTTTGTCACATAAAGGTGATATGAGATACTGTATATTAGTGTTGTGTTCTTGACTTGGTTCTGCTGTCTCCAAGTGAAAAATAAAGAAATCTCCAAAGAAATCGTTACACAGCTAATAAACACTAACAGATCCACAAGACTCTCTCTAAAGATTGTCTTCCGGCGACTTACACAAAAAATTGAGTGAAGACAATTATTTCTTTTGAAGATTTAATGTGTTTTTTTAATCCTCTGTGTCCTCCTTGGCTACTAGCGACTGTATCATGTTGATGCGCTGCCAGTATTGTTGTTTGGTATTGAGTAATTCCTCATGGGGGTGACGAAAACTACGTACTATAGCTTTAACTTGCCGTGCTGACACCCTCAACTGAAATGGAACATGACCAGTAGACTAACCGAGAACAAACCCGAGTAATGTAATTAGTTAATGAAAATAATGTGAAAGACAACAGAATTGGAAATGTGTCGGTTCTTCAAGCAGAAAAGAAGTCTACCATAGATTTTTTTTATTTTTTACTAGTAGGTATGCACTGAATATGAATAAAAACAGGAAAGAGTTCAACCATCCCTGACAAAGCCATTCAGTCCATAGAATAGCCATCATAAATATCCCAGTGCTTTCACTCTGGTGGATGCTTGAAGGATTGAATGAAGAAGTTGCTTTTTTCCCCTTTCCCACTCATGGGAACTAATAGAGTTAGCCTGAGGGTAATAGCCTGCGGTAGTGGAGAAAGGCATCTGCAGAACAGTAGTTACAGTTAAACTATTCCACTTGAAGGTTACTTACCCTACACGTAAAGCATCACAACGAAAGCTGATCCCTTACTATTTTAGTATGAATGGTAGCAGTGGGTACCATCCAAATCCATCCCATCTTCCTTTTCACTTCAACTATCTGATATTTAGTTTTTTAGTTGGTGGACAGCTTGGTTTAACTCACTCAAAGGTACAAGTTGTCGACATGGAAAAGACTTTTCCTAGGGCTTCAAAATGTAAAACGTTTACATAGAGCCTAAACCTTGAAGGTGAATGCCCTATTGAAATTCTGATTATTATGACTTGTTTTGGTCAGTACTATTATCCATAAGAAATATACACTCACCGGCCACTTTATTAGGTACACCTGTCCAACTGCTCGTTAACACTTAATTTTTAAGCAGCCAATCACATGGCGGCAACTCAGTGCATTTAGGCATGTAGACATGGTCAAGAGAATCTCCTGCAGTTCAA
>NC_048417.1:23695646-23715464 GCF_013103735.1 Etheostoma cragini | reverse complement strand
GGCAGTTCTGAAGGCAAAAGGGGGTCCAACCCGTTACTAGCATGGGGTACCTAATAAAGTGGCTGGTGAGTGTATGTCCCCATGCATGAAAAATCACCAAACTTTGCACACAAGTCCAGTACTGTGCCAAACTTGATCAGTCTGATTTGTGTACTGATGTTACTGATAGTGATGCTACAGCAGCCATCTTAAATTCTTTTATAAATTGAAAAATCAATCAACCGCACAACGTTGCAACTTACACCAAACTGTAGCCGCTGGCCCTAATAGTGCAGAAATGTTGCCCTGCTGTTACCCAGTAGCAATTTTGAAGTTTATCACTCTAATTTGTTCATGTTTTTTTTTTTTGATGGTCTTGCTGCCCTGGCAGAGGCCAAAAAAGCTCTGTCCCTAAATTACATGAGGGAGATACCAATGTATCTTGGTATGGTTATGAATTTACATAGAGAGTAATTACATTAATAAAACAGATGTGGTACGTGTATGTGTGTGACCCAGTGCAGAGCATCAGTAACTTGCATACAGAGAAGCCACCCATACCTGCTTGCCGACCACCGCTCTCGTTGAACTGTGGTTTTAATGAGCAGGTGTTGGGCAGAGGAACAAAAGGCATTAAGCATCTTGTCTCTCCTGTTTACAGGCAGCTGTGCACATAAGCTGGTTTTAGAAAAAGTAAATGTGTCTTCAGTTTTTCAAAACACACATATCTTAATTGTGATTATTTATATTTTTGTGCACTACCGTTTTTGTTTTGTTCACTAATGAAACAGTTGTGGTCCGGCAGCTGATGGTAGGGGCAGAGATCTGGCCTGACAGCCTATTTCTCATTGCTGCACCACTTTCCTCCAAGGCAAGAGGGGCGTGGTTGACATTGTCCCTCCATGCTTTCTGCACAGGCTCCTAAATGTTCCAAATTCCCAAGCAGATGTTGTGGAGTGCAGCTCAGCAGGTGATAATGGCAGGGACAAATGTAGGGTCGACCCCGAGGGGCCTTGGAGAAGATGCTACGCTGCCTTGTTTTCCTCATTCCAAAGGCCCTCTCAATGATGGAGTGGGCATTTGCATGATGGACATTGTTGAGCTCCTGAACCTGCCACTGTGGTGGCTCTCTGTAGGGCACGACTCAAGGCCCGCAGGCTCAATCCGACCCCTCGCAAATTTGGTTCCAGCTTGCAAATCGATTTAGGTTCCCAATACGTTACAATTTACGTTTTGGCCTGCCTATTTGTGATCCAAAAAAAAGAGAAATGTTTTCAAACTGTAATTACACTCAAAGCAGAATTTGGCAGATTCCCACAGAACCAATGAGTTTGGCTGATTCAGGCCTGAGAATCAGGTTGTGAGTCAGCTGTGTGGTAGCCTACTTTAAAAATATAATCACTGTTTTGCTTGATTTGCTCAATTCTATGATGGCTATGGAAGTTTTTACTGACTTTTCTAAGGCTTTATGTGGACCAAATATCATATGAATGCGCAATACAGTCAAAACCTTTCCACTTTTTCAATTTCATAAAAGCATGTCAATAAACTGTTCACGTCTGGCACTTGATGTGATTCTCATTTTCCAGTGTTGCCCTTAGTGAAATTGAATTTGACACCCCTTTTGTAGGGTGTCAAGATGGAGACAGTTTGCTCAAGGCAGAGATACCCACCATCCTCTACAATGAAATAACCCACAGAAGGGTACAGGTGAATTTTGAATAGAGAATCGTTTTTGGTGACATGTACTGACCCACAATTAGCCAGCAAATGTGTCCAAGAACTTGCCTCCACTGTCACAAACATGTTGGAGATGGATGGACTGAAATAGTCACTGGAGGCAGGTGCTGCATGTGCCTTTATCCTGATGTAGCACCCGTCAATAACACCCACGCATTTTCTGAATGCCTCCATTCTGAGCCGGTGCAGCCAAGCCTTCAGCTGCATTCAGGTGATGAGGCTTTGGAAAAAGGATGCTATGTGTGCTCATGTCAAATTATGAACATCACAGCACAGAAGATAATGCATCGGACACCCCATGAGCCAGCCAAAACACATCACAACTTCCATTTGAGGTTCCTAGCCGTGGGTCTTTTCCGTGCCAAGGAATGCCATCAAATAGTTATCATTTCAATTGTTGTCATCGCGGGACAGCCTGAAATCTGTCTTCATATCCTCTTCGCCATCAAGATAAATCTTCAGTAATGGTACTGAAGTGTTCAGCGCAGCATAACAAATAGATGGTGTCTGGAGGAATAAAATCAAAATGAGAATCACATACAAAACGCTAACAAGCTCAGACCTGCTTTCCTCTCGTTTGAAAGTGAAGCAACCAATATGTAGCCCCAGCCTACTCCACCTACCTCAAAAAACTACACAAACTGAAAAACTGTCAGTGAAAGAGTATTTCCAAAAGTTTGTACCTGGCTTACAGTCCAGTCAACTCTTGGCCAACTGCCGCTGGTTGCCGGCATCTTGGAGCTCTGTAGCGGCTAAATCAGTCCCTCCAGGGTTTTGCAATGTCCTAATCATGCCATTTCAAGCAAATTAAACCAATCCCTGCAACTTTGGTCAAAATTGCGGTTCGCACCAATCACCTCAACTTTTGTGCAAATTTGCCTGATAACCTGAGTTTTACCATGACTTTAACCAATCCCAGCAGTCCCATGTGCCAGACTTTGTACCAGTATGTAACGCTGAGAGCCAATAAACAAGCAGGAGTGAGGACAAGTTGACTTCACACGTGCGTGGTCATATTCATTTCCTTCTTTCTGATATGTACACAAGACTAACTCAAACATCTCACATTTACCAGTAAAACGTACAGCACAAGACCGTGCAAAACATGTCGGACCTTGACACAGCGCACATTGATGTAAAATGTAAAGTTATTTTCACTATAAAGCCACTGACATGGCTGCTGTTTCAATCCTGTTTGCTCTCTGCAATGCAGGAAAAAAACAGATTAGAAGGACAGGACGACCTAAATAATAAAATTAATATAATTTTGTCTTAAATCCAGCAGCCATTTTCATATTAAACGCAGCCCAGAGTAATTTTCCTTTCCTCAAAACAAGTTTCCTTAATTTGTTTATTTGCTACTAACATTGTCTTCTGCAAATGTATTGCAACAACTTGGAACTTTTTTTGCAATTTCTTTACAAAATGTCCCGCAAAATCAGGCATTTTAGGCCACAACAATCTAAAAAAAGGCTGTGAAATCCTGGATGGATTGCTAAATACACCCAGCAACTGTCACTTCAATTTGATTTTGATTTGATTTGATCGTTCTATGTCCCCCTGTTTTGAGATTCAGCGATTTACTTAGCTTAAAATACTTGTATTTTAGGTCTATTGGAAGGTGGGATACATTTTATAATTCAGCAGAGGCAGAGATTTGTGGACCAGAAAGGCGGAAATCCCACACATCCCACACAGCAAATTGCTCCCTGTGTGTAAATGTAAAAGCATGCAATCATGGGCTGGATTGAATCACTACTTTGTTGTATCGAGCAACAACAAAGACGTGATAAAGGAAATGTCACGCATTATTACTCTGAATGGTTGCATGCGATAGTAAAATATCACGGGTAATGTCAGTGAGGGCATCCATAGCATCAGAACCAAGAAGCGGAAAATGTTTCTGATAGAGTTCATGATCTGTTCCGTTTTTTGTTTGCTTGAGATTTGTATTTCGTTCGCACAAATATAAAAAAAAACCTAGAGAGCAAAGCCTGCTGTCAGGCAAAATAAATTCAGAGGGCATCACAACAGACAAAATGTCAAAATGAAACAAGTAACAGGGTGAATTAATACAATAAAAGCCATGATGCAGATAATGAGAGAGCGAGCGACAGACACGTTGTCTGTAATAGTTAGATTCATTAACAAAGTACAGTAGCCCTTCCCACAGTCAACATCTAGCCAAGTGTGAACTCCATTCAAATTTAATTCAGCTAAGGATAAAAGAGTATTTCTTTCAGATACAACTATAGGGATGCTGTTGCATATGTCGACTCAGGCATAAATCCACATAACCAGTCTGCTGTTTACATTCAAAGACATTTTGTGTGTATGAAAGAGATTCTTTAGGTTGTTTTCTTAGAGGTTGAAAATCCATCCATTATGTGTAACCGCTAATCCTTAGAGGATCACGGGTGGCTGGAGCTAATCACGGGTGGCTGGAGCTGATCCCAGCTGACGTTAGGCGAGAGGCGGGGTACACCCTGGACAGGCCGCTAGTCAATCCCAGGGCTGACAGACAACCATTCACTTTCACATTAACACCTACGGGCAGTGTAGGTCCCCTTTAACCTAGCGTGTCTTTGGACTGTGGAAGGAAGAGGAGTGTGGGATTGAAGCCAGAACTCTCTTGCTGTGAGGTGTTTGTTGGCTACATGCTGTGCAGTGCAAAGTGAGTGCTACAGTATAATGCTGCAAATGATAATTACCCATCCCTGGCTAAAACTTACATCCTCACCAGTTGATGAACCATGTAGGGTATGGCTAGTTAGCTCTAGTATTACACTGCAGTACTACAAAGAAAATGTGGGACTGTTAGTTCTTTTCAAACCCTTTTCAATTGTTTATAATGGCAAAACATAGATAATAATATAGACAGCTGAGATGAATGGTTTATTGTAAGTACTTTTGTACAGTGAGTTTCACTTTGACATGAAAATATCGTCATGATGAACCAATAAGTTAAACCGATCTCAAGAAAACTTCCACATAGCGATTATCCAAAAGTCAGGCCTAATGTCTGAATTCAGATAAGCATCAGTGCCAAATATCTGGAAGAAACTCCCAGAAAACTGCAAGCCCACTGCAACTCTCTTCTCTAAGATGTTTCCTTTCTTTACCCCTCCTGTTGTGCTCGGGGCAAATTTGACCCATTTTCAAAAAGTTTCTTTCTAGATTTTCACAAAAATAACTCTCTACACAAGTAAGATAAATGATCAGTCCACTACGTTCATTTATTGTGGGTGTTTTACACAATTTTATGGCAAAAATATATAAAAAGTTTAAAGAACGTTCAAAAAATACCAAAGGTAAAAAAAAAACGTAAAGGCTCAAAGGTCAAAAGGCACAGAAAAAAAATTATCTAAAACTTGGAAAAATGTACAAAAACTTGGGGAAAACTTAGAAAAACATTGGGGTGAAAGCGACAAAAAGTGTTAACAAGACAAACATTGGAAAAAAGTTTCATATTACAAATTAAGACCCAAAAAATAATAATAAGTGGCGTGGTCGGCAGAAGAATGACACAAGGGTTAAATAACCATTAATTTTCTAACACTGTCCTGTCATGTTTATTCTTGTATTTCAAGAGTGTATGATTCTATTTAGCTGTTCTTATTTTCTTTTTATTGTTTCAAACTGCTTTTTAATGTTTTATGTAAAGCAGTTTGCTTTGTTGCCTTGTTGGTGAAATGTGCTGTAGAATTATAGCTTGCCCACCTTGCAAGAAAGTTCGAAAGTTATGTTGCCTTGGTATACCTCGGTCTGGATCCATAGGCGCCTACACCATGGGTGAGCACCCACGGAAAATACTGAGCACCCACGTGTGCCAGACTGCCAGCCGGCTACATTCATTTCAAATGAAACGTTACAGTTGGCGCTAAGTGGAGCATGTGTTTTAGTGTGATTGGTTATGTTGCTTTCAGTCCCCTGCTCCATTGATTCTTAATTTCTCCCAAAACTGACCGCGGTTACGTGTCAGTTAAACTTCTCATCTCCAATCCTATCTGTATTTGTGAGAAGTGGCACTGTCTTGAGTTGAAAGATAGCTTACTTTACGGCTTTATCATTAAGTTAATAGGCGTGTGTTCGTGTTGGCTGCTGTCCATTTCCCAAGGTTCTGAAATGTAAAAAATGCAAAAATTATTTTTAAAGGCAAGCATCCGTGAGCCCCCACAGAGGAAAAGATAAATCGGCACCTACATCTGGATCTCTGTAATTCAAGTTTTTGTGTCTTGGGTGTTACGTACCTTTCAGGACACAAGAGTGCTGGGCACAATAACATAATACAGTATGGGCCATCGAGTGGAGGCAAAGCAATATGCAACCTTATCCTTCCATAATATGAAGCTGTAGGCGGCATGAAGCTGATGACATATGAAACAAAGAAGTGTTCTACTTTGTTTACTGTGATTATGGGTTTGATGCTATGCACTTTTTATTTTACAGTAAATGAACAAATCTACCAACTCATATTTGTTGTATGAGGAGAGTAGTAAGAAGAAGAAATGACCTGCGAGGGCACCCAGCTACGATAAGCATGTGTGGAAAACATGTCAGTCACAGTAACAGTACACACAGTACTAAATGAGTTTGTGACACAATTATAGTTGTAGATGCTTCCACTTGTATGGCTGGCAGTTAGTTTGGTAACATAAAAGCAGGGAAGGCGTAAGCTTGGTCGGTGTCAGGCTTTAGAGGGCTAATTGCTGGAGGTGTGCAGTGAGTAGCAGTGATCAAATCAAACTACTGCTAGAAAACAATCGTACATGTTTTGGTCCTTGAAGTTCTAACGTGACCTGTAACCCCACAATATGATGTACAGTAGTTACTAAATGCCCTGCTGCTCCTTGGCCTTGATAGTAAAGTAGGCCTGGCAGGTAGTTCGCTTGTTAGGAGGCAGGCTAACAGCAGCTGTCAGCAGCTTACCTGAGAGCAGACACTGTTTATCCATCCATCTTAGGGCCCCATGCAGTCTAGAAAAAGCGATGCGACGAGTCGCTGCAGGGTTGTGCGGGGCCGGGAGTGCCGCTTAAATGGCTTATTTGTGCGACGTCCTGTTGTTATTTACCCGCCAATGTAGCACAAGTAGACTATATATTTCACAATTATTGTTTGCAATCGGATCATTTGTAGGCCTTGTCACAGTGTGAACAGACAATCGGTGTTCAGAGATGGTCAATAGCTGTGTAATGGAGAAAATATATCATGCACTTCCCTGTAAGGTAATAGGTGTCGCTAGCTTCGAAAGTCTCAAGATCTTTAGAGAGGATTAGAATACTGGACGTATTGCTGATGTCATAATGGTGTGCTATTTGTGCTTTCATTAACACCTTGTGAGGAAATGGAACTCAGTGGCCTTCCCTTTTTGATAAAAGGTTAGCTGATGACTTTCTTGGATATTTCTAGAGGATTTAAACTCAGGAATGAAGTGTTTCTCTTTTGTTATCTTCTAGTTACTGCTGCTTTGAACTTTTTGTAATTTGCTTTTTGCCAAGATAACCTTGTCAGTGCTCAACACAGCCATGAAACCAAATCCTGAAAGGTCAGTGAGGACAGGAGTGAACAAAAATCAATACTACTGGCTGTGATCACAGAGGACAACGGTTTTGTCACTTAGAAAATCTCTTTCCATGCCCGATTGTGGGAATGAGATAATGTCATGTGTTACTACAAAGAAAAGAAAATAACTTTTTCAACTGTATTCTAGGCTAATACTGAGAATAAAATGTATATATATGCTTTTGCAGTAACACCTTCACTGGGGCATAGTCTCTAATAAGGTTTGTAGGGCATTCAAGTTTTGAGTGACAGCAGGCAGTTATGAGAAATTAGTGCAATAGCCAATGGCAAAAGAAAAAAAAAATCTTTTTGAGAGTTTGTTATCTAGGCTACATTGCAGACAGAGGGAGAAGGAATCTGTTTTCTTCATTTTCTGGGTTGACCTGGTTGATTTGCTCTTGGCACAGCGGATCCACAGACAGACACCGGTCCCCTCGAGGCTTAAAGAGAATTCAGGGTGGGTGTGTTTTGCTCTCTTTGACTTTGCTTGGCAAAATGAAAGATCCCAGGTTTACCCCCAGAAAGGTTGTTAAGCTAGGTGGCAAATATCTTTTTTTTTTTTGGACAAGGGCCAGTCCACAGAAGGCATAAATGTAGAGCCCGATTGTTTCTGTCATAACAGAATCATGAACAAAATTTAAAATAAAGAAAAAGCTATAAGGCAGATTTCAGAGGGCTCTACATTAAGTCAGTGCAAAAAGATATCTGGAGATTTCAAAATATGACTTTCTAAGTTTCAATCTAGCCGACACACTCTAACTGTAGTGTAAAAAAAGTCTTAAAAAATAATTCAGTCACCAGGCTTGGAATACACAGGGGGAAACCCTGGATCCCTTGTTTACAGCTTGATTACAATTGGTCATTGTCACTTAGTCAGTCCTTTTGGAGAACAGAACTGACTTTTACCTTCTGTTCTGTTGCTCTGTTTTCTAGGCTCATTGTTCTGTCTGTCAGAAGTCACAAAGTCCTATTCCTTGCACTTTGATCTGTAAAAAGTCACTGTGAGATCTTAACAAAATTAAAGGGACTGTTGGGATTTTTTGAAGTGGGGTTGAATGAGGTACTTGTCTACAATCACTGTTTTACCTACAGTAGACGGCGGTCGGTCCAGCCCCAGTTTAAAGAAGCAGGCTGCTGTGGACGGGGCATTGCAACAAAATAAATTTTACCTAGACAAATCTGAGTTGAATGAAGTTATTGTGTGACTTAGGTGTGACCTGTGCACTCCCAAGCACTCTTTACACAACCAGTTTTTTTAGGACAGCGCACCGTGAACCCCACAGTCCGTGCTGGGAAAGACAATGACTCAGCATGTAAAGAAGCTTTTGGCACAGCCAAATGAACTCTCTGGCATTAAAGGAGTCAGATCACCTCAGCACTTTGTAGTATGCTCGAAACATGTTTTGGTGTTGGGTGACCAGCCACAGCGCTACATCCTTAAAGCCATTCTCCACACTAAAAAAACTAATTTGTAGAACGTGTAATGCTTATTTTCAGTTGCCGATATGTAGCCACCAGTCTTCAGTCTCCAGTTTTTGGGTGCACATTGCATCATTTTTGGCATGGCTCTTGTAGTGGGCAAACTCTTCAGACTCAAAACGGGATCTAAAGGTTACTGACCTGTGTTTAAAAACTGTTCCAGACAGATTCTTAGTTTATACAGTGAGACCGTTACTACAAACTTTTACTACGAGCATCTCCAAACTCCACTGATGTTGCCTGGCTGTGGTCGGTAACAATGGATTCCACAATCAACACATCAATAGAGACTTCTCTAGCTCAAACCGCTGAAGCATGGTCCACTTCTTCACTGTCTGTTTCATTCTGTTCTGTCTCAATCTGGACTATGTATAATGGGCGATTAAAGCAGTCCTGCTTACTTGAATTTTGTTGTATGTGTGCAGTCATCATCTCTCAAATCTCTGCCTAGGCAAAGTTATCTAAACTGGTCCGCGTACACGGTGTAACCTCTAAATCAGTCCCCCGTTAAACAGTACTTAAACAATCCTTTTGTTGCACTGTCCATCTATACACTTAGTATCTTCCAATTACGTATAGCTTTTTGCCAAAACATGGCTTAAGACTTACATGTACACATACATTGGTTTGCCGTTTGCAAACAGCAGAATTGCCTTATTCTTGGTCACACACTACATTCCACCTTTTAAACATGCATACTTTGTACCTGCTTCCTCTTGTTTGTAAGTTTCCAGAACTTTGCCAGCATGTTGTACAGACGTGGGGAATTAGGTTCTCTTATTAAAAAAAAATATGCAAATAAAAATTGTTAAATGATGGTGCGAGGAAACCAGAATGTTAGTAAGGAATGTAGTATACAGGGGCTGATGCTGACCCATTTTTTATTTCAATAAGCCAAAGCTGCATGTAGACTTTTCACAATGACAACAATTCAGTTTTCATAGCAACTGATCCATTTACAAAGATCTTCACACAATTACGTGGTTCCTTCTGGAGACCACTTATTCCTGCACTTGAGGCCAATGTAAGACCGTAGCAAGAGGAAAAGGAAGATAAGCCTATCTACTTGGTGCTTAAGCAGCAGTCTGAATTGCAGCTATTATAGGCCTGAATTGCATCATTACATTGTAATAAGTAAAAGCTTCACAATCTTTCTCCGATCCTCTTGGCAATTTGAAACTCTGCAGGTAGTGCTCTTGTTAAAGTCAGCCGTTCTTGTACAGGTCAACTGAAGAAACTTAATTGTGGCCCCAGAGGGCAGAGAGGCTACATCATACTTCCAGGCCCCTTAAAGTAATTAATGTGTGGTTGGCTCTCTAACTGAATTCCTTCCTAAATCTTCTCATCTGTGAGGGAGGAATCCTGCAGACCTTAGGGCCTCCTGCAGCAATGAAGCAGCCACAGACTGTTCATGCTCATGTCATTAGCTTGAGCAGCCCACTCGGCTAATTGGTAAGGCAGAGTTCATTTGACTTCCTTGCAGATTTGGCTAGCCACTGGGGATAGGAGTGAGTAATTAGAAACCGGAATTAAATGTAGTTTTCACGAATGGCTTGGAGGAGACGGATGGCACACAGTGTGTCCATAGCTTGACTTGCTGTGTGGTAAAGCTGTCCTTAAACCAAATGGAAACAAGTTGTACAAGAAGTCAATAAACCGAAAAAGTGGTTGAGCGTTGGTTTGTGTTATGACGGTGGGGAAAAAAGAAAAGGAAAGTGCAAAAGTGTATACGATTTTTTCCTGCAACAGTGAGCCTGTTCTCTTTAATATTTTTTATTTCTTACAATAAGCAACAAAGTTGGACCATAGAGCTCTTCTCCGAAGTACTTTTAACATAAAGGAACAGTCTGACATTTTAGGAATTATGCTTTCGTACAGGGAGTTAGTTGAGAAGATCAAAACCACTCTCACGTCTGTATGCGGAATATGGGGCTAGAGCCAGCAGGTTTTTAGCTTAGCATAAAGAGTGGAAAAAGCTAGCCTGGCTCCGTCCAAAGTCAGGAAAACAATAAATGAATCCTTTTACCAGCTCCTCCTAAAGCCTGGATTCCACCAGGGGCAGATGTTCCACGTTGCGGCTGCACACGTATTTTCTGCAGAGTGGAAAGCGGCTCTGGCGATCTCTGGTGACGTTACTGCCTTCAAGACCCTCCGTTTTAAAGCTAGGGTGGAGATGTTCGTATCTTATGAAACTTATTGATAAGGGGCTAAAAGAAGCTCCAATGAGGGGAAAAAGTTGCATGGACATTTTCAGGACGTATGGTTTTACTGTACTAATGAAAGCACTTGTACAATCTTCTCCGGTCTCTCACGACTCTGTAAACTGACTGTAGAGATGCACTTTGGGTTGACTACTGTAGTTATGTTAAATAAAAAGTACATTAATTTAACTGCTTTGGGGTCAACATTTTTATTAATTCAACAGCTTAGAGAGTTCCTTGTACAATTTACAGCATTCGTTCTCTGACAAGCGCTTTCATATCCAAGAAAAATTGGTATTGTAACTGAAATGTCCCGCATCAAATCAATATTGAATACTTATAATAATACCTAATAATACCTTGTGATTCAGAATCAAATTGATTCCGTAATCAGTGGTGATATCCAACCCTAGTATTTATCCTCTCATGTAACTCTTGGCAACGAAGGGAATAAGCGTTTTTTGCCAAAAAATTGAGCTATTTCTTCAACCAAAAGAGATCTTTTGCTTTTGCCAATAAGTACAGGAACTTATTGTAGGAAGTTATTTTGAATAACTTGAATGAAATACCTGAATGAGAAAGGTAAGTAAATGTGTGGCTGCTGAATTGAAGTTGAGCTTAAATGCATGTGGGGACGAGTGGGAATTTGTAAATTCAAAGCAGTGCACTTCACAGTAGTTAAGTGGCTAATATGACATATGAGGTGAAGCAATAATTATTATTGCATCCAAGGCTTTAACCCAGTGCGGCTTTTATTTGTCTTTCCAAGTGCCATGCACAATGTTGGTGCGGCTGTGATAGGTGGCGTTCCAGCTCACCAAGCTTTCATTCAATAGAGATTTAAAAAGGTACAAAGCAATTGTCCAGCTTCTGAAATTGAGCTCGCCCTTCTCATATTACTCGATCAACAGCCCCAGCAGTAAAATATTTACAACACTGGGGAGACAGAGGATTCATTTTGTATTTTCATCCAGCAGCCAACTAAGGGATGATACACTTTATTCTCTGTTAAATGGGAGAAACTGATACTCTCTCTGTTCAAACTGCTGGGTTTATCTGAAGAGGCTTCACATTCCCTGCTCACCTATGCACTCTATGCCCTGTCAAGGTAGGTTTTAAAACTCTATTTGTTACTATTGTTGTTATACTGTCGCTCTTAATTAAAAAAAAGAAAAAAAGATGCTGATTAGTGGAGAGGAATTTGACACCAAATGATCTCTCAGAGGAAGCTTTGAGGCTGGCTCTGGAGGAGAGTGGAGCTGGTTGTGCCCCTGCAGTCCTTCCCCAGTAATCTGACATATGCAGCGCTTTGCACTATTACAAGCTTTGAGGAACTGATCAAAGGAGCGAGCTCTAACAGGGAAAGGAAACAAGAGAAACGAAACAAACCCCAGTTTGATGTCTACCTCTTGCTCATCCCAGCCTCTCCGCCTACTGCCTTCACACGCCCATCTCCTTACTCGTTTTCTTCACAACTTCGTCCCCCCCAACCCACACACCCTCCATCACCCTTTCCCTTGTGTGTTGTAAAAAGCAAATTATTTCCTTTTTAAAGGAATGCCATCCCTGTATTTAAGGAAGCCTTCAGGGCAGAGATCTTTCTTCTTACTGTTAGTTTCCTGTTGCTACCATCTAGTTTTTGAGGCTTTGTTCAATTGTTAGTTCATATAGCAGTTTGATGATTGACAGGGGGAGAAGTTCGGGGTCCTACAGCTTCTCCCATTTAGTTTCTTTTTGGCCAGACCTCCAGATTTCCATAGTTTTGGTAAATCCATTGCAGTTTGTTTTGTAAATAAAATGATTCAAACTGATCCTTTAGCATAAGGCCCTTTTTAATATGTTAGTGGTCACTAAATTAATTGGGCTGTGGCTGTAACATCAGTATTATGTTTCGTTTGCTCTGGCAGATATCTCAGGCCACCACCCGTTCAAACAGATCTACAAACAAAGAGAGGCTGGACAGTAGCCTGGTCCTACCAGACTCTGGTACGTTTCATTTGTACAGAGAGTCTGGCCACTCTCTGTTGATAAACTGTGTTAACTTCTTTGAAGGCGGGTACTCTGAAGTTTAAAACTATTGGACGTGCCTAGAGCCATTCTGGATCTGCGATAAACAATCACTAACGTATGGTCTTGTCGTCGGCTTAGCCACAACATCATGGCCGCCAACAAAACTCAGCAAAGATTGTTCTTGCTTGGGCTTAAAATTCTGGATATTCTGCAGCGTTGCCACAACGGACCGAATGGCTCAAACTAGTGCACAACCTCCACGCCATCGTTCTCAGCATCTCCCTCTGTTTGCTGATTGAATGATTTAGCCGGAGAAAAGCCGTGAATATACCGCAAACCCAGACCATACTGAAGGAAAATGAAAATTCACCCAAATTATGTAGTATAGGGCAGAGGGCGGCGCTAGGCTAGCTGGACGGGCCAATCAGAAGAGTTTCTCACACGGGCGGGTGTATGACGATGACCGAAAGGAGCGTCATGCTTTTAACCTAGTTACTGGATGTATCTAACATTCTACGTCCAGCACAACACACCAGGCTCCCAAAACCTAGATCGATCTGTCAAACTCTGTGGTTCTGAGAGATGAATCAATATTATGTTACTGTACTGCCTGTCTCCTGCCTCAAATGTTTTCAGAAGCACATTTTGGTTTGCTGTTCTGTGGTTGATTGGTTGTCTAATTGGTTGTAGGTCTGTTCAATTGGGTCCAGAGGCATATTGTCTGCACCGTGGATAACTCCCATTGGAAATTAAAAATGAGCTGAGAGGTTCCAGACTACTACGAATTTGAAAAACAGTCTGACCACGCAAAGCTAAAGTTTTGCAATACTGTAATATAAACATATATAAGTTACAAAGTGATTAGTCACTACACAATGTCAATACTCAGTTGTTCAAAAGTTCAGTATTTGAGTATGTCAACTTAGTTTTCAATTCAAATGTCATTTCTGACTCGAGGGTTAAAAGCCAAAAAAAAAAAAAGACATAGAAAATAAAACCACAATTCATCAGTTACATTTCAACATTGACATTTTTTGGAGGGAGTCCCGGGATCCAGGATTGCATTTAAAAATCCTCAGAATCATGTTTTTGAGAAATTTAATTTTCATTAATACAACTTTTATAATTTCATTTTCAGTCTTACAGAGCCTCCTTTAGTTTCTCTGCCAATGTTTGTGTGCTGCTTCTTTGGGGAACACGTTTGCAGAACAGGACATTTTATGTCTCAAGACTTATGTAATGGGCTGTCACAGTGAAAGAGCTCTCTGTACTGTACCTCTGGAGGTTCATCCATTGGAGTAACAGGCGGGGCATTCTGTATGCTCTCAAGGACTTAGATATTAAACTCTGTGTTCTTTATGGCGGTGACATTTCTTTGCCATTAATTGTTGCTTTGAATCTGTCTAAATATGAATGTTGTGGTAATTTTCACCAAGTGCTGGGAAGTGGACTGTGTTCCTACTGTCAGGGCTGGCTTGTAGGACAGAATATTAATAATATGTCACGCAATGTCAGGGTGCGCCTCATTCAGTTAAAGATTATGCATCGCTTCTTTTGGACTCCCTCCAGATTGTTTGTTTGTTTGTTTAGACTTGGTTTGAAAGGCACACCAAATTGTTGGAGATGTAAGACAGAGGAGGGCTACTTACTTTATGTCCTGTAAGGACCAGGTTTTATGGAGCAGGATACACGATAACCTCTTTCCGATTGCAGGGACCCAGGTTCCATTTAACCAAAGTTCAGTTGTTCTTAATCCTAAATGGAATAGATAAGCACATACAAAGCCGGATACAGACTAGTTTAATGATAGCCAGATTCTTTTAAAAGATGGTGAAATGAAGGGGTCCAATCCAGGAGTGGGCTTGTGAGATCACTAGGCTGGTGCGTTTCAAAAGACATCATACAAACACTTTGTAAGATTGGATATCTACACGGTAAAATTGGGAATGCACTTTCTGGGGGGCTCCTAAGAAACTTTTTACTTTCAAAGAGGGAGAAGTAGCACGTTTGATGAGTGTGCATAAGCTCTGCCACTGTCCACTTACTGACAAATGTAAAGTGGAAAGCATGACAGTCTATCAGGGCCTAAGGGCAGGTGTAGGTAAGAGCTGATGCCCACGGAGGTAACAAAGAACTGAAATGTAATGACCAAAGCAAATAGGTGCTAGGAGAGAGTAGGATCTGCTCAGCAGGGCAACAGGGGGCCTGGAGAAATGGCTATACCTTGTTAGGGCGACCTGGAGACTAGAGAGAATCAGGCAGGATTGCTCAGGAGCAAAGCTCGAGGGAGTCACAAAGAACCACTGAGGAAACAGAAAAGCCAACAACACAGCCCCATTAAACCTAGCTGTCTAGAGTAGAAATACAGCAGCAATGAGCAAGGGCGTGGAGTATAGGGGGTCATCCCTATGTTCCCTTATTTCTATGAATTTTCCCTTGAATCAAAAATTAGGCCCAATGTTCAGAATCAGCGATTCTGATTCCCATACATACCGTATGTAAGGATGACAGGATGAATTTGGTGTAAGAAATTATGCAATTTTTTCATGGTGCTTTAATTATAGAAGTATTAAGTCTCTTTTCCTCCATTACTCTTAAACACACTAACACTGTCAAACTTGTGTCCATGTCTCTGTCCGCCAAATCCAGAAGTGTAACATATCTGCAATTCACAGACCCGGTTGTAATTAAACACCTCAATGAGCAGATTACGACTTTCCCCATTTGGAAATTTCATTACCATTTCCCTTATTGGATTCCAAATTTAATTAGTGCTCCTGGGCTAAACAGCATGTGATCCGACGGGGAATGCAGAGGCTGTCAGAGGTTTTGAACATTGGTTCAACCCTGGTCGCTTCTTCTGACACCTTGGAAAGAAACAAACAGACCAGTATAGAACATTTCATTACTCGTATTTCTTTGCCAAGCACTCATGTTAAAGGCAAAAACATTATGCTTGGTCTAAAATGGCATAACAGATTTCCTGCTACAGCACTCTTTATTATCCTGTAATTGTGTATTTTACTGTAACTTATTTTAATCTAAATAACATAATTTGAAGAAGGTGTTTGGAATTTGTTTAACCAACCTGTTCTTAATCCAAACTCGTAAAATCCCGACGCTTGGTCAGTGGCTCTAAGTGTCAGATACAGACACAAAAAGCAACCTTTAGCGTCTGCATGGAACGCACCGGGCAGAGCGGCAGCTTCACTGCGGTGCTGTAACTCCTAACTTCCACCGGGTGCGGAACATCTGCGGGTCCGCTCAAGAACAGGGGCGGAGTCAACAGGTTTCCATTAAAGTCAATGTGTGTATTTCCACTGACCGCGGAACTACTGCGTTCGACTCCGTCCCAGCTCCGGCGATCCCTAGCCCTCCAGAGCAGATACGCAGAGCTTCTATTTTTGCCGGAGAGGTCCGCAGCAATTCCGCACACGGCAGATTGTGCGGGACAGGGAGTCGAGCAAAGAAACTAAATGAAATATATGGTTGATTTTCAAAATAAAATATACCGTGCTCATGGCGGCTCATATTTCCCTACACTACACCTTGAAAACATCATAATGAGCAGAGACAGGCCTGAAGTCAATAGCTCAGAGGTTTTGTGGCTCTGTTTATAGAAACTACATCCTGTTATATCGCGCAATCACACGTGAATTTGCAAGATCTTGTGGCTCCCTGTGACTTCAGCTGTCAGTCATGGCGGCAGCCATTCCGCAACTAATCCGGACCTGGTGGGTGTTGAGGGACGGCGGAGCACGGAGCCAAGCCGATCCGCCGTTGATTGAAATCCAGGGTAACTCTATCCTGCAGAGAATGCTAAGAGGGAGTAAAGAAGGCTGGATTAAGGTCCTTCTTAACAGCTAAAATGTAAAAAAAAATCCAGCTACAACCTCTAAAACTCACCAATTAGCATGGTAAAGGATTTTTGGTTTAAACTGCACAACACCCAAAGTTAAAAAGACAAGGTGTAGTTTAACCAGGGGATATGTGTGGTACTATTTATTGACAGTCACTACTTTCAGCCAAGAAATAGTCCAGCTAACAACCCTTTGTAAAACTGCTACTTTTTACCCTTCTGTATTTACACAGCCAAATCTGTCCTGGCATAATTCCCAAATTTAAACAGCATATTGGGTTTAGTTCAAGAAGTGTTTTCTGCATCTGCTGTACAATAGTTGAGGTGTATAATAGTTATTGTTAAATAGTTACTGACAAACTTTTTTGTGATTTAGGTATGAGGATTTCTCAACAGATTAAAAGAAGTAAAGATCTATGAGTTTACATGAAAGCAGAAATGCATCGATGGTCAGTAATAAAAAGCACATGTGATTTGTAAAGTGAATTATTCAGTAAAGATTATTGGATGCGAATTGTCTTAGATGTGTTTGGCCACTTTGGGCGCAACAAGAAATGTACACACAGACAATTAGAGGTGATTTCTTTGATTGTTCTTTCATTATTATAAATATATCCAACAATCCACACAGGCACACAGTTCCCTTTTTATATTTTAGTGTCTTTATATACAAGCAGAGCTCTACATTCCAACCAGGTTTTCAGAAAGACACCATTTAATTTAAAAATTCTTGGCCAGTATTCAAATCATTTATTAAGATGTATTCTTTCTCAGTCCAAAGGTTTCATTTCCAGTCAAGCGTAAGACAAGTGGGCATTATCTAAGCATTCTTTTCATTCCCATTGGGGCCAAGAATAATTGTAGAGCCTCCTTCCTTTGAAAAGTGAGCATCACAGTTGATGCCTTGGAATGATTATGATGATACGTTAAATAAAAGGACCTGAAACAACAATGTCTGTCTCAAGTCATCCAAAATACTCTGCAATTACCTGAATAACACCCATGGAAGGGAGTGAGAGGAAGATTTTTTTCCCTAGTGCAAGAAAAAATAAACCATTTTCAGTTCTTGGCATATGACTGAGACTTTAAGGAGGCTTTGGAGCCTGAGAACTGCAGGCCCAGACCTGACCTCCACGGGAACCGGGCCTGAGGCAACACAACAGAGGATGTTTATCTGAAGCATGGGACAGGTTGGGTTGCACATCAGAAGCACATACCAACATGGAGACATAACCTGTCCACCAAACAGTTAATCAGCCTATATGTCAGGTGGGTAGTAATCATAACACATAAGTGTTGACATGTGCTTTCATTACTCTTTAAAAAAAGTTCTACAGAGATAAATTACATTTTTTAGAACTGGGGGATGGATGGATGGGTAGATAGACAGGTAAATAGATAAGACGAGCAATAACTGCTCCACAGCACCGTGATGCCAAACACACGTACAACACAGCATGGGAGTGATCTCATGAAGCATAAAAAGTGCTGATTAAATGTTCTGATTCAGCCAGAGAATTATGGACGCTTCAATTGGTCGCTCAAACGCTGCTAAACTTACAACGGTTTGGATTTGGCGATATTTTTCTTTCTTATTTTGACCCTGGAGAGAAACGCTATATCTCTTCTCCTTTGCAGCACCTCTCTTTCGCGGAGCAGACTTGTCAGACAGTCTCGTTGCCTACGGCCAAGTTTGAATTACTTTCAAGTGACTTTGTACCATCCCTGATATCACCTCAGCCTAAACTTGTCTTGAAATCTAAACAGAGAGGTAGGGAATAGAAGCAGGTATTGATTAGTGGGCTTCTCGTGAATGGCACTGGGGTGAGGAGTAAATACTTGTGGAAAGACACAATAGAAAATCATTGTAAGGTGATAAAAAAAGTCTCTTCATGGACCTTTTCCATTATATCTAATGAATAAAACAACACTGTAAGTAGGTGGTAAAAGGGAAACTACTTAAGGCTTTATGGTATCAGTTAATTAGGTGGTTTCTGTAACTATCTATCAAATCAATGTCTGTAGGGATAGAAGAGGTTAGGAAACTTAAGTCCACACATATTGAAAGATACTTTGGCCAATGGATTTTAACTTGCAAAGAGTACAATATTTCCTGCCTCATATCTTTATAATGAAAAAATAGGGTATAACTGATGTTCAAGGGACTGCAAGTACACTCCTTTGATTACCTTGAACCATCTGTGAAGTGTAGATATGAGTGGGGCTTGTTTTTCTGTTCTCCATCCCCTATGGCACAACTGTTAAGCATTTAGAGGCCTAGATAACCTCTGACCCTAGGCTTCCAGTTCATCCAGACAACTTTAGATGGTTGTGTCAACGTTTCCTGATACTGATCCATGTTCCCATTAGGAAGACGTATGTCAGTATTATTTGCATGTAACTGCTTCCAGGCAAAACAGCAAGTTCTCAGAAATCCCCCAAAATAGTTGGGCTAGTGCTCATAAATGGCACGTTGTTTCATCATTTCAGTGATTTGTTAGAAAGAGAACTTAACATGTGAACGACTTTGTTAAAGTCAAAATTAAATTAAGAAAATAATTAGAGGTGCATACTTCCCCTGTGAGAGCAGTGATTTATTTCAGCTCAATTATGAATTCCATTAAGGTAAGGCCAAAAGGCCAAAGTATCAGTATTGGATGGGTTGAATATGTTCAGATTTAGTGGCCCTCATTAATGAAATGTCCGTACAACCTAAAACAGACGTACCACGGGCATACGCCGATTCCTACGCAAAGCTCAATTTGAACGTGAGTGTAGGTTGCGCAATAATCTCACGTCTGGTCTTACCTTGTGTATGCAAGTTTTCCGGTGTGACTAATGGTGGTTCGTGGTATGACCACGTTCACCCTGTTCAGTGAATTGTGATTGGTGAAATATTTATTCAGTCGCCTATTTAACCTTCCTATGGTGTTAGGGTCCCGACGGACCCGTTTTGAGTTTTAACATGCATAAAAGCACTTCATACAT
>NC_048417.1:23671934-23695546 GCF_013103735.1 Etheostoma cragini | reverse complement strand
CTAATTTAATACACGGGTCCAAAATGACCCGCTAACACTTCAGATGACAGCAGAAAGCTAACACCAGAGGAAGGTTAACCAAGCGCGTTGACAGATCTGGCTCTTAGATGACCTTAATACAAGCTTAAGATGTGAGGTTTTTTCGGGACCGCACCTGGGACCGCACTGGACGCAACAGTTTTTGATGAGAGGGTGGAGCTGGGAGCATGACATGCCAAGCCAAGTGTTGTTTATGGTTTCAATGTTGCTGCACTGCGCTAAGCTAAACGCTAAACTCCCTATGAAAATGTTTACTGAGGTAACTAATCCGTCCATTGTTCTTCAGTCCATGCTTTCACCCTGCGACTAAGAGGGGGCGGCCGTTTCATACACAGCCACAAGAGGTCACTTGTCGGAGAAATCTAGACAGGTGGTTTTAAGCATTTGAACAACGTGTGTTGCTTTTTCTGACAAGGACAGTCTGTTATATCTATATTTCTCTCTTGTGCTGTCTTTCCAAGAATTAATGCTACAAGCTTGTCATGGGGAGCAAAATAAATAAATCGCCTGATAGAAACAGCCTGGTTTGAGCCTTTCTCCCAACTTTACTCTCAAAGTTTGAAAAGTTTGTACTTTTTCAGTCACACCCTGCTGTAAATTCACATGGTATGGTAGTGATGGAAACTACCCAGCACAATAACTCTTCCACCGACCGGGACCTGGAAAAGGTTCCTTTCTTAGCGCAAATGCACATCAATAACAGATGTTGAAACTAGTGATCTAGCTTGTTCTTTCTTGATCACATCTCCTGCTTTAAATCTGATTCCATACCACGCATACACGCTTGCACACTTTACTGTAAATTGCGCCCATTATAACCCGAAATAAGCAGGCAACATGTCATTGTCAGCAGTGCCACCCCATCCTAATGGTCAAGCGGTCATGAAACCTAGGTTTCAAACAGAAAGCTGTCAGTCACTTGAGGCCTCTATGACCTGGAGTCATTCTCTTTATTTAACAACATATTCATAGTTTTGTTAACACCACCACTTTCCTTTTTGTGCAAACACCCTCACTCAACACTCTAATCCATTCCCTTGGTAGCCCTGGAATCTATTTAAATCCACCAGAACACTATCCTTTCCTGCTCCCACTTTGAAGCATAATTAATATGCAAAAACAAATTTAAGGATAATTACATTTTTGTTCCATTTTCATGTTGCAGCGAGTGCCATCCAGCGTGACACTTGAATGAAATGATGAAAGGAGTGCCCCTGCTGTCCGCTTATGCTGACAGATGTTTCAAAGAAATGCTCAGTATGTACATTGGCACAGGATGGAGTGTATTTTGGGCTATGCAGAGTTTGTCCTCTGTGAGGCAAAAATGAGGGTAATAAAATACAGAATTACTATATGTCAAGGTTTATATATAGCTCACTTTCACATTAATAAACAATGTAATGTGCTACATGTCGACTAGAAGGCAAGGAAAAAGGGGTAGATCAAGGAATTCAAAAACATGTTACACTGTGTGCAAAATAAATGATATAGAAGAAATATTATAATAGACAGCAAGGGGAAGTTGCATGTGATGCTTAAAGTTTTAAATTGTAACTGTATGATTCAAATTTCTGGTTGATTAAAAAATCAACAGCTGTTGTTTTTCCAACACAAGACCAACAGTTTTCTACCTATTAAATTCCCTCAATCAGTGTAGGACTTTTATAACATCTTTCTTTTTCTAATTTCATCTATATTTCGGCAAAGCTACCTATTAATGTGTTTCTTTCAATTAGTGCGTAGTGTAGTGCCATTTCTCAAATGCCTTTGCTCATGTTGTGTTGGGCATGCACAAGACAAAGACAGTTTATTACTGAATGTATGTATGTGAAACAGTATGAGAAACCGTGCTAAAATGTCTCTTCATTTTTGTTGACCAAAACGAGACACTATGACGTAATTTCATCTCTATTTGGAGTATTTCTGTTTCCTGTGTCTTGATTCAGGGGCAGACTCAGGTGACATTACTTCCTCAGCCCCAATCGGGGCAATAAGGTTGTTTTAGATGAACTTCAGGAAGTAGCAGAAAACACTGTGGTCCCATTCCGATTTAATAAAATGTTATCAGACCCATAAATCACTTTTGACTTTTAGTCGACTGAAACTTGACTGGACAAAAAAAGAGTATGAAAGAGACTAAAACTAATAAAAACTAAAATGACAGCTTGACACAACAACTGGACTAAAACTAACATTAAAACAGGCCGCCAAAAACAACACTTCTTGTACATATTTGGTTTTGAATTTAATGTTTAGTTCCTTTTAATATGCTAATGATTATGTATTTGTAATGGCCCAGAGCCTGTTTTTGTCTTGTGCACGTGCAGGTCTGTGACTGGGAGCACCTGGCCAACCCTCCTGGTCTACATAAGCCCGTCTGCCCCGGTCCAGTGTGCAGCAGTCCCTTCACCCAGCACCATCGGGATTTTATTCTGTTTAGTTACTTCCTTTGTGATCTACTGACAACATGCACCACACATTGTGCACTGCACCCATACACCCTCATACATCACTGAGCTTGACAACCACACCACGTCGTCTTTTTGTCTGTACTATTATTTAATAAATGTCAGTTTGTTATTGTTGGCTGTGCATCTCCTTGTTTTCCTTGTGGTCGTTGAGCCAAACGTAACATGTTGGGGGCTCGTCCACAAGCAGCAAAGACATTCTTCCTGTGTTACTTGGAAAAACATGTTTTTTCTGATTCTGATCTGTTTAAAATGAAAAGCCCTTCCTGTGGACAGAATCTCTTCATTTTCTAACAGTTGTCTTTTTTAGTGGAATGTTTGCAGGACAAACGCAAGGTGGAAAGTTAGGGCTGGCAGTAGCAGCAGCGCTGTCTGTGGAGACAACGCACGTGCGAGACGCAACCGTTTCAGCGAGGTAGCCGCTGCCCGGGTATTAGGCTTGTTTCTGCAGTAAAAACATTGGTATCCATTGAATCCAATATTACTTTTTTTGCCATGATCACAGCCCTGGCTCTCTAGAAAACTAACTTAACAGCTTATTTTAAGCCAAATTATTCACAAAGCTATAAGTAAAATAATTATGTGGTGTCTACTTGGGTGATATAAGGGGAAATATACTGTATGTTGAGAGAATCTTTAGTTTTTCTTCCATCAGTGATTTTGTATGTAGTAGTGCTGGAAAGGAGAATAGTCACAGAAAAATACTGGACTAAAAACTGTAAAAATCACATTAGAATACAGCACCTGATGCGGCATCATTAGCTCATTTGCAGTGTCTTTAATTGTAGGAGAAAGTCTTTTTGAGCCTGAAATAGAAGTGGCTTGACTTGGAATAAACAACAAGCTGCACGTGTAAAGAAAAACGTGGTTTGGAAATACAGTACTTAAACTTAAAAGACACACACACACAGAAAAGCCATAACAACTTCTCCCATTTATGTATATAGTTGTGTAAGGAAGTTATTTTATTTTACAGTTGGTTCTGTACAGCAATAGAGATGAAAAAGATGATTCATAGATTGGTTTGGTGTGCATCAAGACACCCTGAGGTTGATGATTAAAATCAATCAGTAGCAGAGCATTCGAGCAAAGGACTGAACCAACTTCTAATTTGAATCTACTGTTAAAACACGGGATTAATGCTAACTGGAAAAGTTAATTCTAAAGTCTCTTCTGAAGTTTAGAGATGCTACTACCTTAAAATGTAAGAATGATTATTTATACTAAGAAGACCTTGGGCCACCCCTTTAACATAATATGATGCATTGGAAGCACGGAATAGATTTGGTCACCCCATTCATATCAATAAGGGTAGGCTAAATAACAGAATTACCTCTCTGTATAATGTGAGACACAATATACTACAGCCCCCAAAATGATCAGGAAGTTGGATCAAAAACTCTTTAAAAGTACCGTCTCAAACGTTCGTAAATTCTTGGCTGGGGGGTCCATCCGTTCATTCATCATCATTTGCATCGCAAATATGAAACATACATGTTATACAATATATTAAAATGTTTTTCTTTGAGCATTAATAAAGCCACACACAATGTAGTGTGCTTAGCCAGTAAAAACCTGAAATACACCTCAGAAGTATACCAAACAAGATTGAAAGAAGAACAATGCAATCACTGGAGTAAGTCATCTAATATTTAAACACTTGACCACTCTGACAAGAGTGGCGAGTCGCTGCAATTCCCTTGGCATTAGTGATTAGTGAATTATAAGCTTATCAGTATTTTGGTGAGCGGGAACGCAGGCCGTAAGAGGAACTAAAGGCATCTCCTCCCCTGGTGATGCATGCTGGTGCCCCGCTAATGGCGGCTAATTTGCTTGTGAGACATAATTGGGTTCTGGAAGCATGAACTCAACGGGAATTGTGAACACCAGCAGAGATGTTAGCTGGGCGAGGGAAAATGTGTTTGTGTGTGTGTGTGTGTTTAGCATAGGTTTGCTCACAGTATGTGTATGCACTGTGTTACACATAGCAGATAATTACTGAATTTTTGTGTTCATTTCTTTAGTGTGCATTCAAAGTGTAGAAGTCTCTTTAAAGGGGTTTCACCACTACCCATGAGGATATTATTGGGGTTTGTGTGTGTGTGTGTGTGTGTGAGAGTGTGTGTGAGAAGGTGTCTTTATGCAAATAAGAAACTGTTGGAGATGAAGACAGGCTTCAAGCACCCCGCTGATAGAACAATTCTCTCCCTCCTAAATACTGGCGTGCATGCAACTGCAATGGAAGCACACAAACGATGCACACCGAGTAAGCTAGTAAGTGATAAAAAATCTTCTTATTGACCAATAAATCTAGTGCAAGCACAAGAACGGGGCCATATTTAACTTATTCCCAGTGGGGTAATGTGCAGCGGGAGAATGTTTAATGGCCTCCCCCAAATGACAAATCCCTAGGCAGGTTTAAGTTTTCAACATGAAATACTGTTCCATTCTGCTCATCACATGAGAAGGCACTGTGCATTTATCCATTTATGCATTACGTCTGTTCTTTGTGGACTATTCTTTGCACGAACACAAAGTGACACCTCCTCCCAAAACAGCATTATTTTTATTTGCCACATCCAACTGGCAACTCATTTTGTGTGTCTGCCAGTGTGTGAGCTAATAATAGGTGTATTGCCATCTTCAAGTTACGTACTATTGACTTTTCTATCTGTGTTTTCTATTACATTTATCCCTGAACAATATCCTGCTTTGTTCAGTTAAGAACATTGAAAGTGAATTGTGTGCTGCTGATGACCCCTAAGTTTCAAATCTCAACCAAAATAACATTCTTTACTACAAATTTACTACATTCTGACTCAAAATAGAAAACTTTTCTCCAATCATGTTGACACGTAGGGGTGTGCATTTCATTGTCTCATTTCTGGGTTGCAGAGATACTTGATGTCTGCCAAACTTGGTTCCTCTTGTCCTGCTCAATTACACACACCCAGAGAGGATTCTGAAACCTTGATTTCTGAAAAATGAACTGTGTTGAAAGTAGTTCTTACTTTCTGCTGCTTTACTGACATCTATGACGTAAGTTCTATTATTCAAAATGTTTTTTTTCTTTAAATCAGGTGATCTAGAGGCCTTTTTTAATCCTTGAAAATGTATTCATGATCATGTGTAAATTGGCTTAGAACATCATGTACATTCTAGGAGGGTTCAGATTGCGACTTGGCTCCCTTTAAATTAAATGATGTTTACAATGAAAAACATGTCCGCCGTTTTCTTTCTTATTATTCTCAGACCACATTGTGTTGTGTGACATGTCCAACATATAATAGTACAAATGTAGTATTTGAGTTTGATTTAGTGCTGGTCTAACATAAATGTAATAAAGACCTGAGGGTCAAGGCCTCATCCCACCGAGGACGAAGCGAAAACACAAAACCAAAATTTAAATATTCATTGACGGTTTCTTGCATTCAACCCTTTCACACCTGACACAGGCTGACACGTATATTCACAATCCACATTTGGAAATAAATGTGTATACTGTCTGTTACCTTGATAACAAAGTATTTCTACCTGTCATCAAAGCAGTTCAACTGATGTTTCCCCAGATGTTGTTTTTTTGTGTAATGTTATAAACAGAATTATCACATTGACATTGGAGAAAATATATTGATTGCATGAGAAAAGTCTTCCTTTTTTTTATTTTAATGTGCGATTTATAGCCATCCATCCATCCATCCATCCATCTCCGTCCGCTTATCCAAACCTCATTGCTCCTCATAGCGTGTGCCCAAATTCTTTCATATGGTGCAAAAATGTATCTGGACGGAAGGCCATGGGCCAAAATTAAATGTTAATGTAATGAGAAAATAGTATAATTTATATAAATTATCAAATACCACTGCTCTTTAATCTGCACATACTGTATCACCCATATTCCAGACCTTTTGCAGTCATTCATCACTTGAAACATCAATGGGAGACATGATTCCTGTCTTTGCTTTTTAAAAGTCTTTCAACATTAGGGCTCCAGCTGATTTACTTAATTCTCTTACAGCAATGTGTCACTGCCTAGATAGTTCCATCTTGACTGGCTGACTCAAGGCCAGTGATGTACAGGAAGCACGGCTCACAGCATGTTAGGGAGAAAGAGAGAGAGAAAGAATGCCATTGTTTTTTAATTCTTCCTAGACAGAACTTACCTACATAATTTAACAGGGAAGTTTACAAGCACTGGGCTTTACTTTGCCCTAAAATCCAGATGAAGTCCTTTTAAGCTGCACAAAATGTACGTTGGCTGTCATTACGGTTAGGATTTAAAAAAAAGGGGGGAACAAACATGTCAAATGCCATGGTGGGCCAAATCAAAAGGAGCATGGTCCAAGGTTGGCCTGCGGCCCTTTATTGGGCAGTCTTGCTTTAGAGCACAAGTCAGGGAATCACCAATGTCAGTCATCCTCCTCTGTGGACCATGAATGTTTCATGGCAATCTATTGCCATCCCTACAATAAAAAAATGTACTGTTCAGTCATGGTGCACTAAAGAAGAAGAGAAATAAAACGGCAAATGAGTGGCAGCAGTGAAGTAAGACATTTAAATTCAGTTAGCGTTACAGAAAGGTCATACAGTTGCGATGAATGTTTTGGTTCAACAGAAAATCATTCATTTGCAATTGGAGGATACGTTACAGATTCATCGTAGCATTTCAAGTGTTGCACACGGTAACTTAGCCGACCTTGGATGCCTTGTGAGTCAAACCGGGTCTCACTGTCACTGGGTCACGAGCCATGTTAATAAATTTACACAACATTTCATGAAACACGAGAATACTTTACACAAGGGACGTCACAGACAAACAAACAAAAAGAAAATAGTAAGCTAAACCAAACATGGAGTAAAAGAAATAAAACATCCGCGCTAAATGGAAGGGCGAAGTCTTATAATGTTGGCTACTGACGTACAACCACATCACGCAATCAAAGTTATTTTATGAATGAAATTGACATATTACATACCTGAGAGCCAATTCAGACACGTTTTTGAATAATTTACAATTCCGTCTCCATCAATTCATCTTAAATCTCTTGAATGGCCGACCGAGTCTGACTATGTTTTGCATGTCGTCTTCAGCTTCTATTCCATTCTTTTCTGTAATGGTCGTGGCCCAGTATTAGATATACCTACAGCAGATAACATCTAAAATAAAATACGATGAGGCCTAAATAAATAAATATTCTGCTACCATTTACATACATACTCACTAACACTGGCTTTCCTGGTGTTACGACAAAATCTGTAACCCGTCAGAATGTGTAACTGTAGCGCCGTCTACCTGTAGTTAAACATTTTTTTGACTTGTGCAAGAGCATTAATAAAAACTATGTCAAAACAGCATTCATTTCACAGTTAGTCTTGTTTGCGGTTACAGGTCATTTACGATCATCAGATGTAACATTACAAAGTTTCAGAAATATTTAAAAGTTACATATAGTCACCTTAAAAATAAATACAAATATGGTATTGCAGTGCTGAACAATTATTATTAACTGCACTTTACAATCATGATGGATTTGCTGCAATACTGTGTTATAGCAATCACCGATGTGGTTTTGGATTTCATCACTAGCATCTTAATTTTTATCACAAGAGCCACAATAATCTAATCTTTCTGTCGCTACCTGTGGCTGTCACTCTCCATACTGCTTGATCTCTCTGATAGCTGAATGACACACATTGTGATATTGCTGCATCTTTGAAATCCCCAAACCCATTGCTGTATCATCCCAACCCGGTCTCAAGGCAGCTCAGAAAAAGGTCACGTTATTTTGATCTATTGATTCCTCAACAGGGACAGGATTTTCTTGTTTATTTCATGGTGGTCACGGCTTTCACCATGTGCCAGGACACTGGGCTGCAGTAGCCTGCTCTGTGGGGCAACAACGGCCGCAGGAAAACGATCCGCTGTCTCTGGGGGACGTCACAACGGGGAAATGCAACGCCACACGCCAGGGACAACGGGACAGACCGCCACACGTGGGATGCCCTACAACGACAGGACGGTTGTGGTTAGGAGAAGAAGAACACGGAAAGGAACCGCCACACGCAGGACGCGATCCCTGGTCTCCGGGGAGAAGGTCCTGTGTAGTTTAACCATCCCCCACCCCAACCAATCATTCCTATGCAAATGTTTGGCTTTTCGATACTGCCGTAGTCTTGCTGTTATCATGAAAGGTGCTTCCCTTTAAAAAATGTACTCACTAGCACAAAAAACAAAACAAGAGAAATCGTGTCCCTGTACACATATCAACAGATTTAATAACGTCACCATTTCACAAATTGCCATGACACTGGGCTGAACATCCTGGACTGCTGTCAGATAGAGTTGGCCAGCCATGCCAAAGATTCAGCAGGTCTGCATTAGTGTTACATTTAAACATAGTAAAATATACTGCAACCTAGGAACCAACAGTGGCCGATGTAATTGTGAAAACATTAACTTTATCTTGTTTTCTCAAGATGTCTGAAATTGGTTTGGGGGTAAATCTTCTTTGGCAACACCAACCTGGTATGGGGACAGGATATTCGGTATAGATCTTGACAAGTAAATGGAGTTACTGCTGCCTGTGGTGGATACACAATAAAAACTTTTCAGATATTATCTTCATCATCTGGGAAAAACTCCCATTGCCCCTCTGCACTATTGTGTGTGCAAGCAAGCGTGGGAGATCTTAATGTATCTCTTCAAGAAGGCCAGAGGAAGACTGTGTGTGTGTGTGTGTGTTGTACAGTATTCTGTTATTTTCAAACAATATAACATTCTGTTATTTTAAAAATTAAAACAAGACTTTTTTAAATGAGAGTGTGTGTGTGTATGTGTACGCATAGAAGTAAGCTCAAATGCATGGTAACATCCTACATAATGTGTACATGCTTACCATGCACCCATCCGTATTACATGTGTGTATCAGGCTGAGCGAGGCGCAGGTGTGGGTATGTAGGTGTAATCAGGCCTCCTTTCCCTTAGCTGACAGCTCTCTTACTCTCTCTTGTCTGAAGTCAGCCTCTTCACAAGCAGCCAATATATTACTGTTGCCTGGCCAAGGGCTTGGCTTTGCAGAGGTCCAGACCCTTTCCAAAATAAGCACTCAAACTGTCCCTGCAAACTCACCTTACACAACATCTAGCTTGATTTCCTCTCTGGTTGAGAAACTTTACTTTTTAAGGACTGGATTGCTTTTGTAATTGTCTTTGTGACCTCTGTGTAATAACAACCTTTCTATATAATATTGAGATTAATCCTTTATCTGTTCAATCCACAATTCGAGAGAATGAACGAGCCTCAAAGTCATCTTTTACCTCAGACCCACTCCACTTAAATGAATGAATCCATCTTTCCTTTTTAGCGCTTTAGGTCTTTGTTAGCATACGTGACTTCTGCTTGCAGAAGCCTAACTGTTAAATCAATGAAAGAAATACTACAACTGCAAAACAATATTTGTATATACAATGCAGCACCTGGATGTCACACCTTCTAAAATATGGTTAAAGTTATACTAACCCAGACCTCATATTTATCAAATTTTCCATCATCAAATTCCCAGTTCAACTTTGGCTGAGTGCCACACACACACACACACACACACACACACACACAGGCTCACACAAAGGCTCTAAATAAATAATGCATGCTTCTGCTGCACTGCTATCAAAGCATGGACAATTTTGTGAAAAGACGACCAGGTCTAAATTAAACCAAAGATACACCAAATGCCATAACTGCCAAAACAAAGGCAGGAAAATATGTAGCAGTGACCACAACCGATCTAAGGAGCCTGATTCCACTTCCAGTCTCCCAGTCGAATGCTCCCCGTGTCCTCTTGTTTTCCATCCCTTCAAGGAGAAACAGCTGTTTGTGGCACACTGTGTGGAGTGGCCTGCCTATCTGCCTATCTGTCTGCCTATCTGTCTGCCTGCCTGCCTATCTGTCTGCCTGCCTGTCTGCCTGCCTGTCTCTGTTCTGTTTCAAGACAAGGAGGCGGCGTCTTACAAATATTTGTTTGGACAAAAGGGGGGCCCTGCAGATAATGGTATCAGTTTGTTCCAGCACTTCATTGAAACTTAAACTAATGGTTTTATAAAATGTATGAAAACTTGTTTAAAAGTGTTTTTGGGCACGCTATGAAAGCAAACATGCCTGAACAGCATAGATGAATCCTAACACCTCTGAGACTATCCCTGAGATTGACTCAGCAGCCTGTTGAGGTTTGGGCTTTGCATCCCATCAAATAGAGACATAAACAAAGAAATGAAAGAATAAAACATGGTGTTCTTTGTTACCCCCCCCCCCCACCCACCCATGAGCCCCTCAGATCCTCTTCAAAGCTCTTCCAGCTGTTTACAAAAAAATGGTTACAGAAGGTGACAGCTTTCCTGGATGGGACCCTAAACTGTGAAACGTCTCGGCTGATATCAGACATAGATTATTCACTCCAGAAAGCTAAAGGCAAAGGTAGCTGTCTACAACAAACTGGTTCCTGCTCCTAAAACATCCAATCAATGTAAGCATAGAAACAAAACTTACCAGTGTGACCCTTGATTGCCTCTGTTGATTGGTTGAGAACAATCACTGCTTCACGGTTCTGGCATATTTGGTGTTTCTGTCCATGACGGTGTCTACACAGTACCTAAAAGTGTTTGGAAATCAGCCAACCTTTGATATTTATTCTATTGGTTTATCACATCAGCAGGGTTTACAAAGGCATTTATGACCTCATAATTCAACTTAAAATTACTTTTGGTTAAAATGAGTTGGAAGTGTGTGTGCACTTGCACATTTAAAAGATGACGAAATGGGTTAGTGTGTGACATTATACTGGCTTCACCATTAAATGCTATATGTTCACAGTGAGACACATTTTAAAAGTGGGTCAAGGGTGAAAAACAATAAAATGAGGTTTTCTTAGAAGATGGATTTCTTTACGACTAAGAGTCAAAGCCTCATTCATTTGGCTACCCTAGTCATGCAATTAAAGCCCTTTTCCTCTTTGTGTTTAGTGAGATTTAATGGATTCAAGACATCTCTCTATGAACTCATTTTGCTCTTTACTAAGCACATTTAGGTATTCATTGCATGAGCCAGATGTTGGAATTTCTAATTGGTAAGATTTAAGAAAAATACTACAATGCTGTACAATTTCATAGATCTACAATTTAAAGCAGCTACACGGGTGGGGGGGTTGATCTGGTTATTCAACTGTCTCAATTTATCCAACCCGGTCTCACGGCAGTTTGTGAAATCGTCACGTTGTTTAGATCTATTGATTCGTCAACAGGGATACAAATTTCTCGTTTGTTTTGTGGTGGTCATCAAAAATTGGAAAAATGACCATTTTACAAACTGCCATGAGAGTGGCCTACAGCGGCCTGCTCTGAGGGACAACAACAGTTGCCGGGACACAACTCACGGTCTCTGGGGAACGCAACAACAGGTAAATGAATACCACACGCCTCGACAACAACGGGAGAGACCGCCACACGCGGGACACACTACAACCACAGGACGGTTTTGGTTAGGAGAAGAACGCTAAAAAGAACCGCCACACACGGGACACGATCCCTTGTCTCCGGGCTGAAAGTCCTGTGTTGTTTGATCCCATCCACCACCCCCAACCAACCAACCTCCTTACGCAGATCTTTGGGTTTTCAATACTACTAACTACCGTGGTCATCCTAATCATGAATGATGCTTCCAAATTAAATACATTAGTTTAAAATTCTTGTGCACCACCACAAAAGAAAAACAAGAAAATCTGGTCCCTGTTCACGAATCAGAAGATTAAGTAACAATACCATTTCACAAACTGCCATGAGACTGGGATGATTTAATACTGATGCCTATACATGGTCTAACCAGCCGGTCAGCTGTTAAATGGGTTTATTTTAGTTTTAGGATCCCTTTTTGGGCATCTTTGGCCTTCATTTGGATAGGACAGCTTAGACTTACATGCAGCAACCAGGCGCCCAAAACAAGCTATTTCTATGTAGTTTTTCTTAATGCCTTTCCCTGGGCCTGATTTCCCACGAAATCAAACAGAATAAATGAGCCTATGCTTACATTTTACCAGGGAAAGATTGGGAGTGAGTACATGAGCTGGTTAAATATTTCCCTCTGGATGAGTAAAGTACTGTATATATCTATGTATCTATCTACCTATCCATCCATCCATCCATCTAAAAACCGGGGGGGATGTTTCTCTATATTTTTGACTTTTTATTTTGTCGCTGATACTAGGGCAGCATTGGCAAAGGAATTAAGAAAATTATTGATCAAAGAACAATCGGCTACAATCAGCCGCAGTGGAGACCATAGACAGTTAAAGAAATGGACCAACAGATCCCGTTCTGGACAGAGACCAGTGAAGGATATTAGAAGCTCTTTTCCTGTGATAGCTGAGCGTTACTGCGCAGCCTCCGACTGAGCTTGGAGACGTAGATGTGACGTGAGCAACCTGTCTGAAAGTTGTAAGTCTTCTGGTAGCTGTGCAAGAGAAATCTCAATCATTCCCAATCAGCAGAGACAGAGAGCGTAGGTATATGTTAGGAGATAACATGGACACAGGCTAATTATTATGAATTCAAATGCTTGTTAACATTAGTAAATTAACCGAAACAGCTAATGTAGGTTCAAACTGTCTGCGAGCTTCTCCTGACAATACGATGATTTGTCGACTGTGCGGCAGAAAGTTGCGTTGTCATCACACAATCGTTAGCCTAAAACATCTGCTACAGAGCCACAACATGAGGTTAAAGATAATGGAGCCTTTTAGAAATAAACAATGGACAAATAGTCTTTAACCGCTTCAGATGTAAAGTTATTTACTGTCAAAGTGACGTCATAATGAATGGCAGTCAATGAGATGCTAACAGCGGGTGATGGCTTTGGAGCATTAAAATGGCGGAATGGGAGCTACGCTTAGAGAGGAGAGGCTAACCCTGTTGGTGGAGACAGGTGTGGCTTGTAAGAGCAGTGCCAGGTGTGTTGATTGTCTCAGCTGATTGTTGTTGTACTAATCACACATTTTATGCAATAGCTTGCTGGAAATCCGGATGACTGCCACACACACAACAGAGCCAGGACACTGAGCTGTGAGATATTGTTTTATTTGTTCTTTGTTGGAAAGGGCAGACAGGGGTGCACGGTTTATGGATGGAAGGTTATCTGAAAAGTGTGTGAGCAGTCAGAATAAATATACTGGTTCTTGGAAATTGTCTGTCTTGGCAGTGATTTGTGCTGAGGGTAACCCACGGTGGCAGCGAGTTCTGCTACATTTTGTTTCCCCATCGTCATATTACAGTTGTTAATCTTACATAGCAACAAATGGATGTATTACCTCATTGCTATGCATCATGCAGACAGCGGTTTAAAAAAAAGAAAAAAAAAAGTATTAAAATTCAGTTGCATCTTTATTTCACTCACTTCTAAAACAAATGCACGTGCTAGTCAGATCAATAAATCATAGTTCCTTGTAGCTGCATCTTTAAAATGAAATTTTGATTGCATACAGCCCTGATATGATTATTTGCTAGTGATGCAAAGCTAAAGAGGCTGATGAGGTTTGAAGAAAGCTCTCCATGTCCAGTAAAAGCGAGTTGACGGAGGTTTTCGAAAGCAAGGTGAAAGCGGGAAACAAAGGAAAAGGGCCGAAGCGGTGTGACAGCACCGTGGGAAAGAGGAAGTGGGGTCTCCTATCGGGGACAGCAGACTAAAGGAAGCATTGAGGATGATGAGCTGGGTCAGAGACCAGCTGAGGATGATGGATGGGAGCTGTGACAGGACTCTTCCATGGAGCATGGAAAGACAGAAAATGGAAGAAGTATGGCTGTCTCGTCTTTTGTATCCCTGCATCACTGCCTACAACATTGGCCCTGTCTCCTTGTGGACACTGGAAGGACAAAAGACGTGAAGTTATCTGTAGTTTGAGTTTAATGGTCTATTTGATTTCAAATGACAGACTGTCATAACGCCTGATAATTCATTTTAAATACATGTATTACATTTTAGGGCCAAGACGTGTGATTAATTGGTGGATTTTCTGAATCCACTTAAGGAATTGAATAACCAGACTCAATAGAGGCATGCAATGCTATACCACAGCTTTGACCGCTGCAGGGCGATGATTTTTTACATAAAGACTTAAACTAAGATGGGTGAGAACAATCATGAGTCAAGCACAAGGGTATCTCTTTTGAAATATTATGTCAAGAAAATGTTGAAGTGGGATTTGGAGATTCAGAGCATACTCCTTCTTTTTACTCTGCTTTTTCTTATCTGCTATTCCCTCCTCTTCACACCTGAAAAGAACAATCTAGATTGTGAGAAAACATTAAAGCTCCAACCCCCAGGACAAACCCCTGCTGGGTACACCTGTCAATCAAAACTCTCCCAGCGCAACTCACTGACGGATGATTTTCGGTTTGCAGATGACATCAGCGATAGAACAATCAGCCATGTATCTCCAGGCTGTGCTAAAAATTAACCGACAAGGCATTTGACGGTGTGTACGGGGTAGGGTTACATTGATCCTTCTCAAGATGAGACACAGTGAGAAAGCCAAGGACAAAACAAAGAACGGAATCAGGTATTTTATATGTGATTTCAGACAAAGCCCACTCTCAGAGCTTTTCCTTAACTAGAAAGGTAACTGCTGTGACTGCTACTGTTGAGTTTGTGGTGTTACAAACTGTCCTCTGTAAGATTGCCAGAGTAGAAAGCTTCCTCTGAAATACAGTATTTCCATTAATCTTTATGGTAAATTGTGCAAAAGTAGAACATTCTCTGTATGTTAAATATTCAATCTTAAAGCTTAAAATTTAAGGAGTGGATTATTGGACTTGGATTTACAATCATCAGGTGGACACAACCACAATTTGTTTTGTTGCCAAAAAAATGAATATGTGAATAAATACCCCTAGAGCTTGTCGTTAGTCAAATAATCTGCATTTGGTACTCAGACAAATGCTCTGATTGACGACCCTGCAACCAGCCAGCTTCCCTTTGCAATATGCTACAGGTTGCCATGATCACTCAAATAAATCAAATTTCTCAGTATATATGTCTATATGTATATGTATGTAAATATGTGTATGTATGTATGTGTGTAAATATTTATGTATGTATGTATGTATGTGTGTGTGCATGTATATGCATATATGTGTGCATGTATATGCATATGTCTGTGTATGTATATATTGTATATACTGTATGTATATATTGTATATACTACATGTATGTGTGTGTGTGTATGCATATATGTGTGTGTGTGTGTATGCATATATGTGTATAAGTATGCATATACTGTATGTGTGTGTGTGTGTCTATATATATATATATATATATATCCCAGGATACTGTCATTCTTGGGAGATTCCATCTTTACCGGCCTATTTGGATCCATTTCTCCCCATATTCCCCTTGGTGATGTGAATGCCTCCAACCTCCTCCTCTTGGTAAATCTCCGGGTCCCAGGCCTGTTGCTCTCTTCTGTTAGCTTCAACACAACAGTCACTGGGAGGAGAGGGGGGTGTCAAGAGATCCTCCAGCAGTACAATCCAGTGGTTCACCTTTAGCATCCAGGGGACTGCTAAACCTGAGTTGTAAAACAAATACATGAACACTAGTCAGTGAATAACTGTTACCTTCATAGTTTTTCTGGAAGACCGACGGTCAGGTTAAATAGTAACTACATTTTTACTCGCTGTGCAAAGGGTGCAAGGCTTTCTTCTAGAAATCATGTTCATAAATAACTAAATCCTGTTGTTTGTCCATTTATTTGAGAAGATTGATGCCTGAATAATGAATTGCTTCTATTTCAAAATTGCTATTTCAAATGGCCAGAGCTGGGATTTGAATTAGACTACAACTCTAATATGTCAAAATGTTCTTGCATTTCACTGCTGTAATGTTGACGGTTGCCAGCAATGTAGATAGCTGTAGCTGAGTAAGGTGAATTCTGTGAATTGGCAACAATTCTAAATGAAACACTGTTTTTGGTTAATGCATCTCTGCACGCCAGCTTCTGCTATTATTGCTCAGCAAAAAGGGTTTGTAAATGTTAAGTGGTATTTTTTTCTAGAACATTCTAGCTGATGCATCACATTTCAGACAGGTAGCTGGTTAGCTGTGGGAGTCAGAATCTCCCAGGCAATGTCCAAAACCTCCCCCCTGCTTCCACACAGGGCACCAGAGTAACTGTTGGCCATTTATTTGAGTGTGTGATTTTAGTGGGAAATTTACATTCTACTGAAACACTTCAAAAAGTGTGCAGGTAAGCAATGCACATTGTGACATTTTATGGGCTATGGGATGTGGAAGTTTGGGTGACCCTTCATCTGTCAGTGATGACAGAAAATTATTCAGAAGTGTGCAATTTTTCATTTTACTGCACAGTAAAGAGTAAACTAGTGTATGTATTATACAGGGAGTAGTAAATGAGTTAACGAGGGAGTGATTTGGGACACATTTCCAGTAAAGCTGTAATGAGTTTGTAATAGCCTTTCCCAAAGTAGACATTTTGTCATGTCATGGTAGGAAAAGCACAGGTGTAGCGGATAAAATTAACACTATTTTTTAGAACTCTGGCTTTGTGCATGCTGACTCAGTGACATTTAATGGATCTAAGTCATCACTGGTGAAATCGTGTCAAAAATGCAGGGCCTCAGCTATTGACGTAAAACATTTTCCACAAGCCCCAGTCTGGGCGGGAACTGGCAACATTTTTTTCAGTCCAGGAAGGGTTACATGGTGACGTGAATGGATGGTGTTTATAGATCACTGAGACTAACGTTAGTTACTGTGGTAACTCCAGATTCTATTAGTATAGGCGTAGCCCTCTAAGGGCTACGCTATTGGGGTTTATCCCTTCGCGCATGCGCAGTCGTGAAGATTTTTTTTCCCGCCCTAGTGTCCAGCTCGGGCCTCAACTACGTCCGCATTTACTGCATAAATACAGAGCGGACCCGTTGTTCGACTCCCAAAACATCAGCTTTTTCTTCAACTAATGTTCTAGGAGCAGGTGGCCCGGACCTTAGAGGGCTACGCCTATACTAATAGAATCTGGAGTTACCACAGTAACTAACGTTCTATTTCGTATAGGCTTCGCCCTCTAAGGGCTACGCTATTGGGTTAGGGCGAAGCTGATGTAGTCAATGCCACCTGCGGCACAAGGTCCACAAGCCGAACATACACCACATTGCCCCAGCAACAATGTGCAGAGGCTAGTCAGAGTCATTCTTCTGACAAAGCCTGCCCTGCCAATGGCGTGGCCGGAAAAGGATCATGAGGCCCGCAATATGATGCAGTAGCAGCCTACAATGATTAATGGGGGTTAAGCGTGATTGACCCTGTCGCGCATGCAACGGAGAGGCATGATTACCTCCATGCATGCAACATGATTATGACAATGTATTAGATAAGAGCTGCGTCTCACAAGAAATACCCCAGATACAGGAGAGGTGAGACAGTAGAGCAGGGTCATTGCAGCACTAGGTGTAGAAGGAGATTGGCAATAAACAAGGCATCCACTTTTTTCTTCTTTTTATGCACATTCAGCGCGGCATTACGCGTCACTGACTGTGGACAGAACCGCATGAGATATGGAAGATTCAGACATAGCTCGCAGATAAAAGCGGATGAAGGGGCACGGAGAAGCCCAGGAAGCTGCCGCGCAAATGTCGGCTACTGCCATGCCTTTAAATAAAGCTGCAGACGCTGACAAAGCCCTCGTAGAGTGACCCCGAATTTTCTTTGGGGGGGGGGCTTTTTCCCGTCCGAGCTATAAGCCTGGGTAATAGCCTCGCACAGCCAGTGAGACAGACGCTGTTTTGAGAGGGCTGATCCTTGGGAGTGTTCTTTATAATGCACAAACAGCTGCTGAGTTTTCCTGATTTTTGCCGTGTGTAAAATGTATTGTGACAGAGCGCGCACCGGACACAACCGGTGGGAAGCCTCCTCCGCACCGTTAGCGTGAGGTGGGGGTAAAAAACCCTCGAGGGAAAAACACCCTCGACCGAAAATAACTAGTTAAAGTCTTCGGCGTGAAGGAGGGATTTGGCTGTAAGGTGGCTGCGCTCCCGTCCCCTCTAATGGAGAGGCAGGATAGAGAAACTGACAGTGGATATAAATCACTCACCCTTTTAGCCGACGTTAGGGCAAGGAGAAGTGATGTCTTAAGCGACATTCTGTAGCGAAGCCTGTGCCAGAGGCTTAAACGAGGGGGGGGGAGCCCGGAGCACCAGAGCTAGGTCCCATTGGGGGGCGAGGGGGCGAACAGCCGGTTTTGACACCTAGCCACCTTCAGGAAATGCTTCACCAGGGGATGCGCAAAAACTGTCCTCTCACCAAAACGTTCGTGACAGGATGAGATGGCTGCTGCATATGCTTTGACAGTAGATGGCGCCAAATCACTATCCACCAGAGTTTGTAGGTACGTCAGCACGAGAAGTAGGGGACACGATGTGGGATCTGTGTCCCCCTCTGTGCGCCAGCGCTGGAAGGCAGACCAGCGCCCTGCGTAGCCTGCTATGGTAGAGGGGGCTCTGGGGCCCTGGATGGTGCGCACCACGGCGGGGGGCAAGCCTAATCTCTGTAAGCGCTCCCGCTCAGCAACCAGCCCCACAGTCTTTGATTTATTACTGGGGGATGACAGACCGCACCGTTCAGCTGCGGTAGTGCGTCTCCCCGCCAAGGGATCTGCCAGGGGGGAGACACCAGCAGCTGAACGAGGGTTGGAAACCAGGACGCGCTCGTGCGCTCCGGTGCCACCAGAACAATTAACAGATTCTCGTCCTGGACGCGCTCCAGGATGCGAGGGATCAGAGGGACTGGGGGAAATGAATATAGGAGGGTTTTTGGGCCAGGTTAGTGGGAGAAGGCGTCTACGCCGAGGGGAGGGTTGTCCCGCGCGCTCTAGGAAAACCACAGTGTGCATTGTGTGTTTTCTCGTGAAGCGAACAGATCCACCTCCGCTTCCCCGAACCTGCTCCATAACATTTGAACGATAGTGGGATTCAATCTCCACTCGTTGTGGGAGGGCCCCCCCCCCTCCACATCAAGTCTGCCGCCCGGTTTTAAACATCCCGGGGATATATACTGTTTTGAGAGACAACAGGTGGCTGTGCGCCCACAGCAGGAGGCATCTGTCTATTTCCAGCAGCCGGGCTGAGCGTATGCCGCCTTGGCGGTTATGAATGCTGCCGCCGTGATGTTTTCTGTCACCACTGGTGTAAAGTGTTTCAACACCTTCAGCACTGTGTACAGCTCCAGGCAGTTTATGTGAGGGAGAGGGGGGGGGGAGGAGGCCAGACCCCTCCCACCACCCCCAGCCAGTGAGGGACGCGTCTGTGTACACCGTCACATATGACGTCACTCAATCCGGGGGAATCCCGGAGGTAATGTGTCCAGTAGCCTACGCCAGGTCTGATCGGAGGGAAAGAGGGATGGACAGCATTCGCCATTTGTGGCGAATAAGATCGAGCCGTTGGCGGTGAAACCACCTCTGGACTTTCCTCATGTGGAGGAGGCCCAGGGGGACCACCGTGTGTGCAGCGGACATCATGCCCTAGAGCCGCATAACTGATTAAAAGAAGGGAGCCTTCAGTTTCCCCGGCTGGAAGAAAGCCTCTTCCACAAATGGCCGAAGCTCTGTGAAGCGCGGCCAGAGTGGGGCCCGAGAAGAGGGCGGCTCCTGGGCATACCATCACCGCTCAAAAAGGCCACGAGCGGGGTCTGGCAGCTCCGCCGGGAGCGCTATGCCTCTCAGCTCCGCCGCCTTCCTGATGATCTCCGGCAGGCCAGCAGAGAGAGCCTTAGCTATGGAAGCCGGAGCCGGGTGGGGCAAAGGGGAAGGCCGCTCGGCGGTGCCCCAGGCCGTTCGGGAGACGGAGAGAGCTCCAGTGGGAAAGCGTCAATCGCCGTCTCAACGCCCAGTCCTCCCAAGGGGGAGGAGGGGGACCCTCCCAGAGGGGAGGAGGGGACACCGGTGATGGAGGCGCTGTCCGAGAAAACCGAGCCAGGGGACTCGCGCTCGTCGAAAACGCCGTTCATCAGCGGTTCCAAGGTGCCGCCGGATTCCTGTCTGTCTGCCCAGCTGCCATCTCCGCCGCCGCTAGCCTAGCTGCCCACAAAGGCTACCGCCCGTCGATTTAGATGACGGGCGGGCGCCAAACTGGCAGGAGGCCTGGCGGGTGAGGGCCTGGTTGGCGTGAATGGCGCCCAGGCAGTCCTCGCAACGGGGGGGAGGACCGGCGGAAGGATGTAGCCGGTCCGGCAGGAGGGGCAGACGCGGGCACCGGTGGAAAGTCTTGAGCTTGTCTTCATACTGCGAAGTTGAAGAAAAAGTGGGAGTCGAACAACGGGTCCGCTCTGTATTTATGCAGTAAATGCGGACGTAGTTGAGGCCCGAGCTGGACGCTAGGGCGGAAAAGAAAATCTTCACGACTGCGCATGCGCGAAGGGATAAACCCCAATAGCGTAGCCCTTAGAGGGCGAAGCCTATACGAAATAGAACCTTGTTTCCTTTTACGTATTTATGTGTGCATTTTGCATTTCATTAAAAAGCTGTATGGAAATGTCAAAATTTGATAAAACTGTCTAAGCCTTGCACGGAAAAAGTTTTTACGCTCACTTGAGTTGGTGTTTTAGCCTGGTTGACAACGGACCCTCTCTCACTGAGAGTATGTCAGGGGAAGGTTCATTCACAGCCCGTTACCAAAGGGGCGTCACCAACCGACGGCGTTCAAATACCTCTCGGCGCAATTGGATGGTCCTTCAACCAATCAGACCAAGCAGCAACAGTGGCATCAACCGGTGGCTGTGCTTCATTAGCAACATGTTGAATGTAAACGAGAAGCTGCTTGATGTCGCTGTGGTATCATCATCGTATATAAAGCCCGCCTCAACGGTTGTGATTGGTGCATCTGGAATTTGGAAAAAATGGAAATGGGCTTGAATAGGCTCTTGGCCAGACTGACTTGGAGCGCAAATCTCTGCTGGAGGTCCGTCAGGGTTTTCCTTGGCTAGTGGATTTTGGTATTTGTGGAGGAAATAATGAATGCGTTAAATGGAATACGGAATCAGCTATTGACGATAAAGTTCTGACTTAGCTAACATTTAACTCACATGGGTGATCAGCGGCATCCACTGTGTGCCTCTTCCTGGATATTCCAATTATATATCTTTGTCCCCAGACAGCGGTAAACATGGCTGATTCTAGCTGGTGAGACAGAAGAATTAAAACTTGCCCAATTGAACCAAACCAAAGACCTTTCTCTATTTTTCTCTCACAGATTGGTTAGACTAGCCTGGTCCTACCAGACTCTGGCCACTCTCTATTGACAAGTGTTAACTTCCGTGAAGACGGGTACCCTGTTGAAGTTTAAAAGTATTTGTCGTGACGTTGGCCTAGCATCTCTAGCATTAGCTAGAGGTACAGCTTAGCATTGCTAGTGTTAGCTTTAGCTAACTCCTTCACCACTGACAGAGCGAGCTGAAAAACTAGACTTTTTTTTCCTGAACCCCGTGGGGAGGAGGGACTCAACATCATGGCCCCCGACAAAACTCAGCAAAGATTGTTTTTGCTCATGCTTTAAATTCTGGATATCTGGCGGCGTTTCTACAACGGGCCGAATTGGCTTCGCTCGCATCTTTCTCCACCATCATTACAGAACTACAACTCTAGTGCACAACCTCAACGTCATCATTCTCAACCGCTCCCTCTGTTCGCTGATTGAATCGTTAAATATTAGGCCGGCGAAAACCCACAAACACACTACAAACCCAGACGGTGTATTAAAGGAAAATAAAAATTGAGGTGAAGTATGTAGGTGGGCGGCGCCAGGCTAAGGTTAGACGGCCAATGTGACTTTTTTTGGATTCTGCAACCTCGACTTCTTCAACTCTGTTTACTGGCAGATTCCAGCCATGGCTAGACTTGACGGTTACACAGAACCATTGAGAAGCCATCATTGGAAAGACATAGAGCTGTCCCTTTCTCTCTTTGTAAAACTGAGACCAAACTCAATTTAAACTGGAAAACTAGGCGGTGATCAAGTATAAACCAAGATTATCTTACTGCATTGCTTATTTCTTGCCTAACATGTTTCCAGAAACTTTATTTATTTTAGCATTTAAGTTATGCAAGCTAATTTATTACCAGCCGGCAGCCCATCTGTGTCAATATGAAAGGGCTCGACATGCTCGCAGAATGTTACCCACCAGCGGGAATGTAGGGCAGCTGCTAGTTGTAGGCTTACTACCTATTGAGCGAAAAGGAATAACCCAGCCCTTTCTGTTTTCAATGGCACCAATTAATTGTTTTTGCATAAACAGCCCAGTAGTTATGTGTATGTTGGATTTATGAAAAGGCCCTTTTTCAAGCGGTACAACATTAATCGTGCTGTAGTTGCTACAGCTTGATATTGTAAGGGAAACCAATGAAATACACCTGCAAAGCATGTTTTGCTGATCAGTTCATCATAACCGTGAGCAACTTTGCCAATGATGCTGTTTTTGTTTTTAATGTTTTATTAAGATCTTTCACAACATGGAGAAGCACACATAAAAAGGACAACTTTGAATATAGTGATAAGTGGAAGATGTTTTAGGTAACATTAATGGGTATAATACACTTTATAATGGTAATATATCAGTGATACAGCTGTGAGCAGTTCAATATGTTCAAACTAACCATCGCAGCTGCTCCCCCTGGCACGCGAGTTTTCAGTGTGTTTTTCAGTAGGAGATGATAAATGGAGAGGCCTCATATAGCTCAGTGGTTTTAATACAGGTAGAGGCATCACTCCTCATCATTTCTTCATCTGTCACATTTATGGATTTCTGTCTGGGCTAAATTACTCACTGGAGCCGTGGTAAAAAAAATCAAGCCTCAAGGTTTATTTACAGCTACTCCCATTAGACATTTTTCATATACATTCCTCCTGTCTTGTTTGCAGTCTGTGCCCTCTGCCCATCAGCTCCCCAGTCAGCTCTAACACTTCTCAAGAAGCAACTGGAAATGTAAAAATGTGAAAGCTTTCTACATGAGAGCCACAGTCAGGGTTATACATCTTTTTCATGTTGAGACACACATA
>NC_048417.1:23647410-23671834 GCF_013103735.1 Etheostoma cragini | reverse complement strand
TATGTGTGTGTTTGTGTGTGTATATATACTGCACTGTATTCATGCATATATGAGCAAATTGGTGACAAGTCAACATGAATTGGCCACCACAAGCCTGTAGAACAGCTTCAATGCTACTTGGGAAAGATTATAATTCTCGTAAACTCCAGAAGGAGGAAAAATAGGGCTGGATATTATCTCCTTAAAAGCAAGATCATGAGCCTCACATTCAGCTCGGTAACTGTAATTAAAAATGTCTTATTACATATGCTATACACTGTTCCCCTACTTATCTAAGATTTATTTGTTCATGTTTCCCACTTGTCTGTACCTGCAAACTTGCCTCTTCCTACCATATTAATGATCTGAAACATTGAGGTCTAGCTGTGGAAAACCATGTTTCCAATGCTGAAAAGTGCTATTTTTACAGCATTAATTGATGTTTATAGATCATGTAAAATGAATAGGACTCTCTAAACAAAAAAACACCACTCAAGGCCATCTGTGTTCTACTGGTTCACAAGGTGCGAATCAAGGATTTTAACACAAAAGAATGTACACACATACTGAGGCTGGCAGAAGAAAATCCATTAATTCCCACACGGACCATACACAACATATTTCAATAACTGTTCTATTTCCTTTGTGGTTGGCCCACATCCAAGAGGCAGCTTTGCCAAATTTCTCAGCCAAGTTTGTGATTTAACATAGCTGTGAGACTCATGAAACAAACTTGTGTTGAGAAAGCGATAAAGGACTGATTATAACTGTGTGACCTGAGGGTGAATACCACAGGTGTGACAATGTGCATTTATCAAACAAGCGGTCTACTAGGGAACCTTAGAAAACTTAAAGGTAGAACGAGTAGTACAGTGCCTCGCCAGTCGGTGAAAGACAATCACAGGTTCAATCTCGTTTTGGAAGAACCTTTGTCCGTTTGGCGTTTCACGCCACTATATTTGCTTTTTCTTGGCACTGTCTTCACTGTTGTCGTGGCTTCCTCTCGGAGGCATCTGTTCGATCTTGCCCTTGGTCAACTAGGGCGCTTGGCACAAAAATACACTGCAGTCAGACCAGTTGGCGTTAAAAAGAAAAAGCAGAGGGAAGTCTTAATGACCAGAGCAGGCGTAGTAACGTCGCACGCAACAATGTCTAAAAGGTGAAATGAGCTGGTTTGACCATGGAGATGCAAAAAATATACACTAGTCCACACAGGACCTTCTTCCTGTATTTACATTCTTGCTCTCGCCCCTAACACATCCAACAATGAGAGGAGTGAACATCCTTGCGTGATTTGTAATGACGCAATTTGGTATGCTTGGATTTTTCCAGGTGTACACTGAAACCAAACCAAGGGGAAATTGCATGTGAGTATCCCCACACCCACCCGGCACCTTACAGTCCAATTACAATATACAGTCTATCGAGGTGTACGGTTCCAGAACAGAGACTGTGCGTAGAGGTAAGCCCCACCAGATCTAACTGGTAGCGCTCCACCTTCCGCACAAGTTCCGGGTCCTTCCCCCACAGAGAGAGGACATTCCACGTCCCTAGACCCAGTCTCTGCCGCCCGGGTTTGGTCCGTCGAGGCCCCTGACCCGACCTCACTGGTTCCTCCCAAAGGGGGTGGGCCCATGGGATGGAGATAAGGGTGTCACGTAACTTCTTCGAGCTGTGCCCGACCGGGCTCCGTGGTAAACCCGGCCACCAGGGGCTCGCTGATGAGCCTTCTGTCTGGGCCTGGCTCCAGACGGGGCCCCGGGTTTCCTCCGGGCAGGGTCACTTCCTCACTACCTCGGTTTTCATACGTTTTAGAACCATTCTTTGTCTGGCCCCTCAAATGAGACCACTTTACCATGGGAGACCCTACAAGGAGCACACAGCTCCAGACAACACAGCCCCCAGGTTCACAGGGACATACAATCCTCTCCACCACGATAAGTTGATGGTTTTCATGCTCAGTACCTACACATGCACTACTGGAGAGATATCAGAGTGGGGGGGCTGCCCGTGGAAAGTCACCCCTAGCAGTTAGAGGTTCGGTGCCTTGCTCAAGAGCACCTTTGCAGTGCCCAGGAGGTGAACTGGCACCTCTCAAGCTACTAGTCCACCACCGTACTTGAACCACATACCCTCCTTTTCCCAACCCAACTCCCTACGGACTGAGTTACTGCCACCCCTAAGCAATACTCCCAGGACACAAACACCTGTTTTCTGGTTGAAGGACATGAACTCCGCTCCCCCGCGTGTTTTCCCTGTGTTTAAGGACCCGACCATCCACCCCAACCTCCTCCTTACGCAGATTTCCACGCTCTTGACAGATGGCAGTCGATGCGTGGAATACTTGTGATTTACAGTGCATTACTTCTTGCAGCAATATGGTTAAGCCTACACAGCCTACACTCTAACAAAAAAATCCTTAAAAAATCTCAAAACAGACAGTGTGAACACTCAGTTCATTTAAAAAAATCGTGTGTTGCTAAAAGAAAAAATTCAGAAAAAAGACGGAAAAAAACTAGTAAAATATGCTGCAAAGGTAACAGAAAAGCAGCAAAAATGTAATTAAAAAATAAAGTCACTAACTGGACTTTACTCTCCCAAAACCAACATCCATCGCGGACAAAAGTTGTCGAAGTACAAATTATGTCATTCCAAATGTAAACACTAAAAAACAACTGTGAATCCCATTTTATGGCCTACTTATATTAAAATATACAGTCATATCACCGTTAATATATAGGGAGTTCTTTGTGTATAGTGTGTGTGCATATGTGGCCTGCTGTGCCAGGCTATGCAATGCTAAATGTTCCTCTTGGTGCTTGTAACATTACCTCTAATAACTGTAAAGGGTTTGAATAATCTGTTGTGCATTCAGGTAAGTAGGCTAAGTAATGTAACAAAATCTGATTGCATTTGGACGGGCTTGGCCAAGCTGATTTCTCTGTGCCCAAACACACTGTGATTTCTGTCTCCTTACAAAAAACAATCAAACTCTGTGTGGCCTCATGGTTTTTTAAACTGACACCATCGCCATACCATAGTAACCATAGTTACTACAATAACTTGAAAAGTTTGGGCTCTTCTGGCACGCTGGAAATGAAGGTAAAGAAATGATTCAGATACATGGCTATGTGGTTTTCCTTATCCAAAATGACAACATCTAAATAGCTTTACAAATAAAATGCATATTCCAACTATACTTTATCACAGGTTTTTATACAGCTAGCACCATGTACACCAGCCATACAAGCAGTAACATTCACCATTCCTTCTGTAGCGCTTTTTATCCCCAGTAATGAGTATATTGAATTCCACCATTCAACAGGTTTTGTAATGCCCTATGAACTCTGCAAGAAGCAGGGATTTTTCACAGGTTTAAAAGAGCATCTCCCTGTATGATCCGCCACTTAATTGGCTCTTGCCACGGAATTTTAATGAGTCCATTCGTTTGAGGTTTGTGAAGGAGGCTATTGTGATGCAAATTCACATTGCAACCAGCGCTTAAGACCAAAGACAAATCTGAAAAATACCTGACATCAGATTTTGAAGTAACAATGATTTGTTTATCAAATAATCCCAGCACACTTGCCCACTTCACACTGTAATTATATGAAAACATGGGGAGCTTTGATATGCAAATGTTGTGTAAGGGGATATAAAGCATTCGGTTTCCCTTCCGTTCACCACATCAGGCTGCAACAAAAATCAAACAAATGCTGCTTAGACTCCTTTCTAACACAAAACGCTCCATTCAATTCTATTTAAAGATGGCTCTGGTGAACCCTTTTGACAGCACCTCTTACTTTTGAACCCACAAAAGCTTTAGAGTGTCATTCTACATTGTACCTTTTTTTTTAGCATTTGCCTTTATTTTGTTGTTTCTGTTGCCAGTTTCACAAATCTTTTAGTATTCACACCTAATCTTCCACATCTAACCCATGACTCTTTATCCAACCAGGCCACACTTTATCTGGTCCCTATATCAGAATTACATTTGATTTGGCTTCAAAATGACCTGTTACCAACCATGTCAACAAAATGTCATGACAATCCATACAATAATTGTTGAAATATTTCAGTCCTTTGCAAAGTACCAATTGACTAACTGACCAACATCATTGTCATGACATTTTGTTGACATGGTTAACGGGTCATTTTAAAGACACAGATCAAATGTAATTCTGCCTGTATGGGCACCAGATAAAGTGTGGGCTCGTTGGATAAAGATTTAAGGGTTAGATGTGGAAGATTAGGTGTGAATACCAAAAGATTTGTGAAACTGGCAACAGCACAAGAGTAAACATACAGCCATATGCTAAAAAAAAGGCACAATACAGACTAACACTTAAAAGCTTTTGAGGCTTGTTCACATGGTTCTCCAGATAAGAAGAACGATACAACTCTTATGTCTGTCTGTTACATTTGAAGCTAGAGGCAGCAGGCGGGGAGCCTAGCTTACGATAAAGACTGGCACATCATACCTTCTTACTTTAAACCAAAACTAAAATATAAAACACAAGATATAATTAATTAATTTGTGAAATTTAGAGTATCTGTCAGACTGTCTTTGTGTCTTAGGTTGCGTCCCAATAAATGTATATCTTCTTGCAGTAGTCTTTGAGATGTTTGCATGGATGAAATGAACAGAAATGGTAAAAGCTCAGGAAGCTAGAGATTCACAGTTATGTAACTGACAGTGCCCACTCTTTCCTCTGTCTGTCCCTCTGGTTTGAACAAATGTCTTGCTGATGGACCAGGGCTGCATTAACCCGATGGGGTTGGGGGGTCACTGCAAAATTGAAGAGGTTCCCCATTGGTTCGCCATTTACTCTCTCTTTGAGTAACCATCTTACAGAACACACGGCAGCTCCATTACTTCACCCAACCTGCTTTTGTGTGCTGGCACATTGCCAGCCCCCAGGTTTGTTGTGTGGTAATTTGATTAAACACTAATTATTTATGAATATGCACTATGCGAGCAGTTGCTGGTTTTGCCCGGTTGGCAACACTGCTTTGTGATGAACTAATACACGTTTTCATTAAACTGACGAAACAACACTTTCCCCTACCCCCTGTTTGTACTCTGCAACAATACTGTCACACACTATCAGATGTCTCCTGTGAAAAACTGTAAGGGAGAACATTGCTTTTTCCCCAAATGTCAGGAATAAAATATGAGCAAAAGGTAAGGATGTCACAGATACACCTGGACCCCTTATTCTTGAAAATAAATACTGACTGTATAATGACTGCCACACTGTAATTACTGATAACCGCAGCATAGTTATTGCTCTATATACCATTTTTTTTTTTTTAGAAGATTACTTTTGAAGTTGTAAAATAGTCATTCCTGCATTCTTTCACACACATTTTATGGGGACCTAACAATGCTGTTAATGGCCCACTGGGCTAATGTAGCATGTGTGAGGCTTTAATGAGATCAATTCATCAGGAACAAGCTTAAACATGAAGAGGACTGGAGGATGAAGCAGTGGCCAGACAATTAAATGAACAGCCAAGCAAAAAGATGGCAAGCGAAAACCAAAGATGGCAGATTTCCAAAGATTGTTGTCTACGGGGCAACTGGATGAGCAGATTGCAGATGTAAACACATGTATGCCTCCCTCAACACCACACAGTGGTAGTAGACTATGCCACTTTCTCCTTCATATTGGCATTGTCTCATTCATTGTTTTTTTTTTTGTTTTTTTTAAAGGAGCAGAAGCCGGGGGGTTAATGATGTGTTTTAGAAAAGGAGTAATGTTGGTGTGCTGTGGAGGGTTTGAGTTGGAAGTGCCGGCAAAGTACGACAACTGGCGCAGCAAGAAACAGAGCCATTCCCCGAAAGCTGTGAGATCCACACAGCCGGGGTGACTATTATCTGGCTGGGGATGGGACTTGTTTACTGCTGACTATCACTCACACTGCTAGCGGGCAACATCTCAGAATAGTCATGAAAAAGCAGTGAATGAACAAGGGCGCATGCTTATGGTTTAGCATAATATAAGCAAGAAAATATGTTAAAAGGCACAGCGTAACCCCCTGCATTCCCCTATATTCAAATGTGGTTGACAGTGTTGCATGTAGCATTTCAACATCCATCAATTGCTTCCATGTGGTTCTTTTTGCTACGTCTACCATAGAGGAATAATAACATGAGGATTGGAAGCCCTAACATGTTAAATTTTTCTTGCAAAGGTTAATTCATGAAATAAGTGTAAAACCTCCTTTGGAAAATTTTAGGATGTTCCTCTTCTTCAGTAACACATTTTTTATTTCCACCCTTTCACCATTTAAAGGTGAATGTTGCTTAAACCACAGCCAAGATCATTTATTTAAATAAGCCATTCAAATACCCTTTCTTTCTTTTTAATTTTCTTTTCCTGGTTTTAAAGGCTGCATTACAGTAAAGTGATGTACTTCTCTGAACTTCCCAAATTGTTCTAACTGTTCTATTACTTGCCTTTACCCGCTTAAAGGTACACAAAACCATTTTTTTAGTATGTTCGGTTCACATGTGTTTGTGTTATGTTATGAATGTGAAAATGAACTGCTACCTCCTCTGACAGCTCTAGAGGTTGAAAAGAAATAAGAGGAGAAATCACACCAATCACAACAGCTGGTCAGTCCGATGGTATGTTGCCTGAGCTCATTACTATTCATGACCTCGCCAAGTTGCACTGGGTAAAGGATGCTGATAACGAGGCTCTTATTGGCTAGCTTTTAGCCAATCTGAGGTTGCAGAATATTGATGAGAACTGGCACAAATTGAGCTGACTCTTTCTGCAGGCTTTCTATAGCACACTATAATGGCTTGAAACAAGGTAACCTAGGCATTTTTTCTACAAAACATGTTACAGAGTCCATGGCAGAACTTTGGTGGAAGAATGTGGTTGGCCTACAGCGTTTATGCATACCTTTTTAAGTGTATAACACTAAGCTATTATATAATTGTTTTAATGTTAAATGTGGAAGAGTGAAGCCTTGGGATGGACACTAACTGTGGATGGCTACATAAGTCACTACTTTACTTAAAGGGCAGTAAGCCTATCATTTTAGCTATAGTGCACAGTTTCTGTTTCCTCCACGAGGAATTCTGGGTACTGAAGAACACTGTTGGCGCGTCCACATGATACATGCCTTACGTGGCCGTGCACCCAATGAGGACATAGAGGAATAAAAACAACATGATGGACTCTTCAGAAGAGGTCATTATCTTCACTCAAGTTTCTGCGCGTTAAAGTTACCGGCCAACACCATCTTCTGAACATGGTTATGCTGTGAAATACAGAGAGAGTTGTATGGAGCTAATGGTTTTAAATGTAGCAACTCATTTGGCAATGGCTTGAATGTAACGGATGTTTATTAATACGAAAATGTTAAGCACTAAAGCTTTAATGCTTTTTTCACAATTAGGAGGATTTGTATTTTGGTTCATGTAGAAATTTTCATTTTTGAAAAAACCTAATAATTTGGAGGCCCCTTGCAGTAGCTCTGAGGAACCCCTAGGGGCCCTGGAAGCCCTTTTGAAGATCTCTGCTGTAGATACTCTGTGAAAGCACCAATTGTCAATGCCTTCATAACAAATCGTTGCAATATCGAAATCGAGGTATTTGGTCAAAAATACTGTGATACTTGATTTTCTCCTAATGGCCCAGCTCTATTGTAATGACTGGCACACCTTGCAAACCTCACAGAGGATTTGCACAAAACATGAAGCCTGACGTCATACCCAGGTTCTCGTCAGATTATAAGTTTGATTCTGCTCCATTGGGCTGTGATTATGGGGCGTTTCAACCAAACCAGGAAATAAAATTCCTCTGCACTCAATTGGATAGACCTACAACCAATCAAAGCGACAGAGTAGTGGCCTATGTTGAGCAACGTATAGTTATCAGCAGAATTCAATTGCTAGCTACCACAGATGTCAGCAACTAGCCTAGCCAACTCCAAACTAGTTTGGAAAACGCTAATGACATTACATCCATGTTACAGGCTTTACAGGCATCTATATATCCCTTGGATGTATCATAAGATAATACCTTGCATGTATTAATAGAACACATGTTGAATTACAACCATTAGGTATATCTATTATAGCAGCTATAGGACCTCAGGAGAACCATCATAATGTAAAAATAATGTAATAATGTATAATTTATTTGTCCCGCAAGGGGAAAGTACAATTTACACTCTGTTGTTATTACACACAGGCCTGAATTACACACACATGCTCAGGTCCTATACATGCACTAATGGAGAGATGTCAGAGTGAGGGGGGCTGCCCATGGAAAGGCGCCCCGAGCAATTGGGGGTTCGGTGCCTTGTTCGAGAACACCTTGGGAGTGCCCAGGAGGTGAACATACTTTTGTTTGTATGGGGACTTGAATCACCAATCCTCCGGTTCCCAACTCCCTGCTGACTGCAGGGCTACGTGGGCCTACTGCAGGGCTGCGTGGGCGGGCGCAGTCCTGCGGATCATCTTGCCTAGTTGAAAAACTCTAGATTTGGTTACTAGTGAATGTTAAAATTTTTAAAAAAACATGATGTTTTAAACAAGGACACTTTTAGTGTTCCGACTGGTTAGTTGATGTACCCACAAAAAGAAATTATTTGCTGAAATATAGAAGGTTTTCTCACCATGCAAAGTCTAAGGGAAAAGTCTTTCAGGGCCACTTGTTGGCCACTGAGCCCATGGTTGCTTTAAGACATGGCGCTGTTACTGGAGGCTTGATATCACGTCTCCAGCAGCACCCAACTTTGTTATAAACAAATTCAAGCCATGCGCGTTGATAATCTGTCCATCATCATATAGAGTGACAATTTGATTGGTCCTACCAGCTCTTGTTGGAGCATAGTTGCTCCATAACGGTCCAGACCGAACTTCTCAACCTATGGCAGCTGGGATCCAAGCTACAAAACATGTCTACATGACTCATTAAGAAACGTGAGTGAGATCACTAAACTGATCAACAGAGAGAGCAAGAGCGAGGGAATGTGGGGGGTGCCTTGCCGGCGAGCTTCCCACAGACGTAACAATGGCACCTCAAGCTTGACTTTGACACTTACTCCAAGGGATACTCATGTATTACTTTCTTTTGAGTCATACTCAGAAACCACGGTATGTGGGAGTGAGATGCATCTGTTCTTCATCAAGCAGAAAACAGTGTGATGATGGCTCATCCGAACCTTGGTGGGAAGACAAATCCTTGAAATGTCAAAAAAGTTTAGGCAGGTTTAAGTAGACATTAATCACCAAGTAATTAGCACGTGTTGTGAGTCAATACACACGATCTTAAATTTTGGCAACAACTCTTTGTATTTCAAAAGATTTGCTTTTGAAAGCAGTGAAACAACGCATGTGTGTCGATACATAAACAATTAGGGATTTTGAAGACATGAAAAGCAAAAAAATTGAAACATGACACTGAAATGCAAACTTCCAAGACTAATGAAATGAAAAAAAGACTTTTAGCTCAATTTGTTCCTTGGCTTCCCTTCAAGATGTTCAGGCGGTTTATCCAAAAAGCTCAAAAGAACAGGACATTCCCTAATAGCTGCCAAATTGCAAAAAATCAGCCAGAGTAATCCCCCTATGAAAAAGCATTAATCTGCTCCCCAAAACCTACTAATTGTTCATTTGGTTACAGATCTGGTTAAACACAAAAGAGCACCGCTCTCCCACTGAGCCCAGTTTACACCCACCTAAAGATGTCTTACAAGACATCAATGCAAAAAGCCAGGGAACAGCTAAACACTGGTTAATACTGAAAATACATTCTAAATCAAACTGAAACAGCACCTTCTTTGGGATGATGTGCTCAAAGTCTGATATGTCTAATGTGTTAGAGCAACTCCCACATCAGTACATGTTGCATAGAGGAAATGATGTGAAGAATCTCTTTAAAGAGTACAACAAGCTTTGAGGTGTGACTTCCAATTAGGCTGTCAGAATGGCAGAGCAGCTGGTACAGTAATGTTCTGGATGTAAGAGTCACTAAGTTCTGTGGCAAAGTGCTGCAAATAAAAAATGAGGAGGAACTGAGTCCCATTCCTTTGTTAGTTAACTTGGATCTAGATTTCAAGCTGCTTGGATGGCTAACAAAGAAAAAATTCCTACTGACTATAAAACATTGGTAGAGCTTTTTGTGTCATTTTGATTTAGAGGGATACAGTTAAGATCACTGCTCACCAAGAGAGGCTGGAGCTGAAACGGTATGAGGGAAATCAGAGGTACTGCTTTCATTCTGTACATGTGCAATGTTGTTTGATAGCTTTTTAAGAATTAAGAATACTGATCGGCTGGCAGGTGTTGATTAACTTTTAGTAGCCGGACTGTGTAACTGGACCAACTTGTAAAATATGGATGCCTGGGCAGTGTCTGTCAGCGTCAGATACAACGCAATCACCCCTCAGTGTGTGTGTAGTACGCAACGGGAGGAGCAGCAGCTCCGCTTGAAGATGTAGTGTTAACCAATGTGTTGTCTTCACTTTGAGGACCCTCTCTAATCCCTCGGGTCAAATTGACCCGTAATAATTTGGGGTTTTAAAAACAATTCTGAAATTAAAATTTAACAAATATTGTATTTATCTCAATGTCAAACAATTGAGATAGCATACATGTTTAGGGAATGCATCAGTCTCTACTGGCACACAATCAAGTGGAATTGTGGTTCATTTTTTCTCATAAGTTTATAATTCATGTTAAAAATCCACTATGGAAAAAAAGGGAAAGGGTCATATCCTGAATGATTTTTTGAATTGAGTCAGGAAATCATTTTTATCACAGAAAATAAGGTACTATTTTTCTTTTTGCAAAAATTGGAAATGGGTCAGTTGGACCCAAATACCATACAAGGGTTAAGGGTAGTATGAAAGCCCGAAATTCCGCATAGGGAGGGTGGTTGGGGTGTTGGATGGGTCAAACAACACAGGACTTTCACCCTTAACCTGAATGCATTAACATTGACGCCAATAGTCCTGACCAAGGGCGTTTTAGATAGGATGCTATAGGAGACTTTTAGCATCAATAAGAGCCCCTAAAGCACCTGACCAAGCATCCTTATTTTATGTGATGGGAGAGAGAATGTGTTGAACACCTAATTTAAATATTAATACCCAGGGTGTTTGTTTGCTATTACATAAATCTATGCACCAGTGTTGCACTGTAAGGACAGCGATAGTGAGACTTTACTAAAATTGAGCGAAAATACAGCAAGTAAACATGGAGAAACTAAATGCATTAAGTTTAGATCACTACCAAAAATGTCTCTATCATTATCGTTATCTGAAATGTGTTGGCCATCGGTTTTAGTTATGGAGTTTGTTCACCGCCTCTGCTGTTTGGGTTTTTGTGTAATGGACACTTTTTGCAATATACTATGTGCACTGTAAATATGTTTTAGCATGAACATGATATAATAAACTGTGTTATTTAATGTTGTGTATATACGTTATAGACTGAGCTATGTTGCATTTAGAAATAAATTAATGTATTTGAATGGGAAGCAGCTTTTTTATCACAGCATGAATACGGTAGCGAGTAGTCTGAAATGATGAAAATCCACAAAGGGAGGTTGGTTGGTTGGGGTGGTAGATGGGTCAAACAACGCAGGACTTTCCCCCCGGGGACCGGGGATTGTGTCCTGCGGGTGTTGTTTCCTTTACTCGTTGTTCTTTTCCAAAACTCAACTCCAGTTGTTGCCTCCATGAGAACAGCCTTCCCCCACGCCTGTACTTGCGTCACTTTGTAACACCCGTCCTTTCCTAGCTACTAGCACGCCCTCATGCTCTGCAACTGAACAGATAGCTGTGCTGACCTAGCTACTGGGCATGTGAGATTCCCAATAAAGATGGAACAGAAGTGAGATTTCTCACTCTGTAGCTAAGAGTGAAAAGAGGAGCTGCAGTAATGTGCAGTGCAACAAATAAATGGTGTTTTTTGAAAAGTAAACCACAAAAACCTATTCTGGTACAACCTTTAAATGCAATTATGAACCTGGAAATGAACATTATATGAGCACTTTAAGTTTAGAAAAAGTTAAAATCAAATGTAACTTAAGTTCCAGACTTGCTTATTGCCGTGCTCTGTAAGGGAAGGGAAGCATTGATAGACTGCAGCTCAGGGCAGTGGTAGGGTTACACAGATCCTTGCTGCCCTTCACTGGTTACCAGTGTGTTTTAGAATTGATTTCAAGATTTTACTAGGACACTTGTTTTTAAAGCCCTGAATTAGCCTGGCTCCTGCCAGGTCTGTGATGCCTGAAATCCTCTGGGAGGGCTCTACTAATTGTTCCAAAATCTTGTCTTGTCACTTAAAATAGGTTATATTTTAATTAGGGATCTTGTTTTTAATTCAACTGTTTTTACTGGACAGCACTTTGTAACTTGGTTTTAAAAATTGCTATAAAAATAGTTATCTTGTGGAGATAACATTCACTTACACACAAATACATAAATGTCTATGGTTAACATGTCTAATTTAAGATTTGAATGCTGAGAGTAATTGTTAAGCATCCTATTTGATTATCACCGAGTCAGTATTTTTACAAGCAAAGAAAGAGGTGCACATTTACATAAGAACAGCTGTGAGAATTTTATTTCAGTGTTGATTTGAATGTGTTTCAGAACCAAGGTGTCATATATGATAAATAAATGTTAGGCAGGTGTCAAGTTATTGCTAGATATGTGTTGGATTGAGGTGTTCAATGTGCTGATTTTGAAAAATAAACTTTCAGGATGACTTGATAGTTTCTCCTCGACCTTTTTCTTTTCCAGCAGAAGAATGTCTGTGGTTAAATTTGCCATTCCTAGAATGTGATAGGGATGAATTATATTACGTAAATGAAGTACTTAGCCCAGTGGCCTTGTCTGAGGTGACTTCTCATTTTACGCATTGCTTATGCTAAAGAAGACTGTGGTTTTGGGAGACGGATGCACCCCAAACCACTGAAAAGCTATCAGACATCCAACCTGGATCCGACTTGACCAGCCTCCTCAACCACTTTATTGACTAGTGTCCCAGAGACAGTTACATGCAGCCGGCATAAAATGAAGAAAACAAGCCATAGATTTTATACATTACAGCATGCAGAAATACATTTTTTAAGGGAAACCAATTGTTATTGATGCCTTTTCATTGTGTGTTTTGGTCCAGATATCACAGAAATACTGAAGCATTAATTGAGTTAAAGCTGGAAATACAATAACACAAATAAGCAAAAAAACACAGGGCTTTCAAGCAGTGGAGCAGAGATTGTGCCCCGGGGACAACACAAGACTTTCACACAGGAAACCTTTGTATGTGTCTGGGTTTTGATCCAAACCACAATATTTTTAATGAACTTAACTAGTCGTTTTTGGTGCCTATTCTTAAAGGTCCCATGGCACGAAAATTTCACTTGGAGGTTTATTAACATTAATATGTATTTCCCCAGCCTGCCCTATGGTCCGCCAGTGGCTAGAGATGGTGATAGATGTAAACCAAGCCCTGGGTCTCCTGCTCTGCCTTTGCGAAAACGAAAGCTCAAATCGGCCAATCTGGAATCTCGCTCCTTATGAGGTCATAAGGGGCAAGGTTACCTCCCCTGTCTCTGCTTTGCATACCCAGAGAATTTGGCTCGCCCATGAGAGAGAGACATCATGGCTTTCAAACAAGCAAAGTGGCAGTTGGTCCACTGCAGGAAAGCTCACTGTGGGACTGGCTCTAGTAGCTGTAATTCTGCACCAAGGCAGAATATTTTGGGAAAGAGACTTGAGATACAGTATTAGGGGACCACTAAGGTCTATATAAAAGAGACTTCAGATACAGTATTAGGGGACCACTAAGGTCTATATAAAAGAGACTTCAAATACAGTATTAGGGGACCACTAAGGTCTATGTAAAAGCATTCCAGGAGAACCATGTCATGGGAGCTTTAACTGCCGCCGTCGCATGACGCTCACTTATTGTCGGCTAAAGTTTACCTTGACAGCCGCTGAAACAACTCACGGTGCCCTGTAGCTCACAGTAACATTTTCTCTGCAAAACTCAACTAGCAATGGCCTTCAAAGCACCGTGATAGCTGCAATGTAGGAATTTAATGAAAGTAAATTGTTTTTATCCATTTATACATTCCATATATTCTGGCCATCTATCTTCACACTTAACTACTGTACTTAGACTTTGTTCAGAATAAAAACTACTGAAAAACTACAGATAGATTAAAGAAATGACTGTACAAGCCAAGATAAAGTTAAATAGTTCTAAAAATTAGAAAAAAAGTAACTCAAATGAGATGAAGAGGATACATGAAAAAAGAAAAACATGTAGACCTTGTCTTTAACAAACAATTACAGCCAGTTCTTTTTTTAGGCTTTGAGGAATCGTTTGTGATAATAGCCCTACCACTAGGTAAGTAACGTAACAGATGTCTACTAAATGGCAAAGTGAAAAAAACATTCAGCAAATAATTACTTCATTAGCCTGCTGATGTTCTAATTATTGCATCAATAGTGCTCATTAAATGATCTTGACCTCTAGGTTTCCTTTCTCTCCCCATCACCTTTTTCCTCTCCTGTCTCCCTCAGCCTATCTTGGTCCACCCACCACGACTCCAGCTGTACGCAAAAGTTAAAACCCAGTCACACAGTGCTGGATGGAAGACTGACAGCTCATTAGGACTTACAAAATTGAGTTCAGTTCTGTGTGATCTATTAATCTATTCTGTGCTTCTACCCATCCACGGTAATTTCTCCTTTCATTAAGCAGAACAATAGCCCTAGTGCCACATAATTCATTACATGCAATCAGAAGTAGATCCTTAAGGCCCATTTAATTCATTTTAATCATTAACATTACCACTGTTGTTAATATACGTATGTAGGATGCTGCTGGGATGTTGTGTTCCAGTGAACTAATATGGTCTTGGCATGTTTCTCACTGTAGGCTACTGGCCGCTCTCTGAGCTGACAAACGCTTGTGTCTTTGGGCAATTAAAAAAATACAACCCTTCAAAGTGTCTATTGATGGAGAACTATTTTTACCACTTCGGTATGAGAACAAATCTAAAGCTTGACAGACTTCTGCCAGTCACTCTTCAAATCAGGGAGCCAACGGGAGCCAACTGTCAATGTAGCAGTCCTTAAGAAGGAAAATGAAATTCACCCACATTGTTACACCTACTTATGACCTGGTTGTGCCTGTATGTCTCTTTTGCATTGTATATATGGCAGGGTGAGGAAAGTCCAAAACAGTTTTTGTCATTGTTAAGGAAAACCTTAGGTGCAGGACAACACATTTTACATGAAGACGTTTCAGGTGGCCGATGAACTGCACAGAAGCATTTATTTGACTCTCAGTGAGGAGAGAACTTTGACAGGCACAACAGTTCAACCACAATGTGTTATTGTGTCATGCTGTCCCAATGAAACGTCCCACACCGGCAACAAACGCCGTGACACTGGGCTGCTCTGGGGGACGCCACAACCGGGAAATGAAACGCCAGACGAGGTAGACGGTGACAACAACGGCCGCCGGTACAAGATCTGCGGTTTCTGGGGGACGCAACAACGGGGAAATAAAACGCCACACGCCAGTTGGATGGTTGTGGTTAAGAAAACAAGAACGCGGAAAGGAACCGCCACACGCGGGACACGAGCCCCGGTCTCCGGGTGGAAAGTCCTGTGTTTCTGACCCATCCACCAATCCAACTAACCTCCTTATGCTGATTTTCAGCTTTTCATAACTACTTGCTGCCGTAACCGAGCTGTTATCACAAAAGATGCTTCCCATTAAAAACAGTTTAAATGTATGCTCACCAGTATGAAAAAAAAACAGAAAACTTTGTCCCTGTACACAGATCAATGGATTATATGACGTCACCATTTCACAAACTGCCTCATTTCATGAGACTGGGTTGCAGCGTAAATTCTTAAGCCTGAAATTCAGCCAAATTTAATACCTTACAGCACAGTCAACCTCTAGTTAATAGATACTATATTTCTCACCTGAGAAGCTGTGAATGTATTCATTTCTGTACATGTCCAATCCTGCAACTATTCCCTTGGGTTGTTCTTGTAATTAACATGACCTCAGAGTCCTCAGCAAGTTGTTTTTGAGTCTAGCGTCTTTAAAGTCTGATTTGAATGGCAAACATTTTCAAAACCTTACTAAAAGTTCAGTCAGAGCCAATGGTTTCCGTTTATTACCTACAGTATGAAGATCAACTGGTGAAACGAGAGGCTGGGCTGGGTCTGGGAGATCAGGGAATAGGGCAGGGTTAGAGGTTTTGGGGGATGGGGGTCGTGCCTGGAAAGACAGGTGCCGTGGTGGGTTATGATCCCTGAGCCTCCAGCTCTGATGCAGGGGTGTTGTCCGGCTCCTCGTCATTGTGTCCAACCGGTCGTCAGACACCGCCTACCAAGAGCCTGGGTCTGACCGAGGTTTCTGCCTAAAAGGAAGTTTTTCCTCACCACTGTCGCACTGTCGCACTGTTGCTTGCTCTGGAGGAGACTACTAGAACTGTTGGGTCCTTGTAAATTCTGGAGTTTGGTCTATCAGTATAGTGTCTTGAGATAACTCTTGTTATGAATTGATACTATAAATAAAATTGAATTGAATTGAATTGGTACAGAAACATGTCTCCTAAAAGCTATGTTGTATAACTACACTGCCTTCTCAATTAGGTTTTGAGGGAAAAAGATTTTCAGTACACATCCTAGCAGCAACAACATAGTTTCACTAGAAACGTCATTGCAAACGCAAATTAGTTGTTCGGGAATGTCATGTTTTTAGAAGCCATGGCTGTGTACAAGAAACTTCACAGCCAGATTGAAATGTGTGAACATGGTTTGATTGCTTTCATTACTTTTCAAGGAATTAAGCCAGAAGAGGTTTCATTTTTGAAGGGTCTAAAAAGCTATTACCTCTCTGGATATAGTTAATGTGTTTTTAAATTATCTGAAATAAACAAATGAGCCTTTTCTATTTCCGACTCATGTCCTCTTTGATAAAGAAAGGGAACCACAAGCCTTGTTACTAAAAAATAACATCACACAAAAGGAAGTTGTGTGAAAGGCATATTTGTCTGGTTTTACAAATAGAGTACTCACAGAACTGGAGTGAAATAAGTCCAGATTACACTTGATAATTAGCAGCTTAATAAAGTCATGTTTAAAGGATAGCTCCCACGTGAATATACTATGTCTTTTGAGTATCATTAGTGCTGCACCACATGGGGCTAAAAATGACATTTTTTAATTATGGCATGTGACCTCTTTGTGTAAAATTAATGAGAACAATTAGTTCAGACAGGCTGTGAGTCAATGTACCTGGTACAATAAAGCCTGAAACTTATTTGGTAGTTACATCACTGGAGTCACCCCCCCATGGACCGCAAATGTCATGTCAGTGCCACGCTCACGCAACACTGAAGCAACTGTCTATACCGGTTCACTCAGGTCCAAGCATTTCAATGTCTCAAGCAGCGTGAAAACTTTGTTTGTTTACCAAAAACATTTTCAAAACACTTTACACATTAGGATGTAGAAATGTTGATGCCTATACTCAAAATCTACACAAAGTACATTTATTGATGAAATAGCAGATGAAAATTGTGAAAAAATTAAAAAACCTTGGTTGTTGGCCGTTTGTGTTGGCCTGTGCTATTGCTTGAATGCTGGGAATCCTGGGGCTGCGAAGGATACAACAGTTGGATCCTCCAAATTCTGTAGATTTACGCATCTGAAGGAACCTTGGGAATTAAATGAAATGGGACATCCTTTGTGGTGCCGGTGTGACGCATACAGCCCATGAATGGGGACATACGTAGCTAAAGTCTGTGCAGGAAGGAGGTCAGGGTGGGTGGAACTTTATCAGACATGCAGAACTTTCTCCCAGGTGTCCACTGTCCCATGTGAAAGCAAAAGTAAACATTTACTTATTTTAATAGACTTTTGTCACGTCACTTATTGTACATACATAACACACATACTTCTTTGAAGCAAAACTGCAATCTTTTCCTAAACCCAACCTAGTGGTTTTGTTGCCTTAACAGGTTTCTGCACTGGCATGGCAATGAATCAGCCCAGAAATGTGAGTCATTGCGTGTCAGGCCAGATGGATGGTCAACTAAACACACACAGACAGGCCATTAAAGCCATAGACAGATGAAAAGACCAGTGGATATGGAGACGGACAAGATAAACATAATTAAACCTTCACTATGTACATATGAATGAGACTGATCTCTCATAAGCACTGCCTGGGAATATGCAGCCAGGTTAAAGACAGCTATTTCCTGCATTTTTCAACTGCGAGTCAGGCACAGTCTAGTATTCAAAGTAGTGCACTGATGCAATTGATATGATTGCTTAATAAAGCTGCAGAAGCTGTGAAGTGATGGAACCAAATGGACAGGGCTGTCATGGTTGACCAGCTCATGAACCTTGTGCTGAGCTATAAACTGGAGCAAAACTGAGCTGTGTGCTCCAGAGAATCACTAAAAGCTAGACTGTTCATTCAACTGCAACTCTTTCATTCATTTCCTGACTTCAGGGCTTATTGAAAGAGCCAGAAAACTGGGGGTGTGTGGGGACGTACACTGACGGTCAAAAGTTTGGGGTCAATCACAAATTTCCATACCACTCCATCATAGACAAAATACCAGCTGATCTGAGATGATCTTTATCAGCAACTATTCATCCAGTGTTCCAAAGGCTGATTCTGTTCACTAATCTGATATCATTTTAAAAAAACTAACTGAGAAAACATTAGAGAACTATTATGCAATCATGTAAGCACATGATGTAATCTAAAAACTAATGCCTTGGTTAAAAAAACACTGTAACTGATCTCTGCTGGAATTCTGTCTCCAATGGAGTGAAATGGAAATTTCTAAGTGACCCCAAACTTTTGACCGGTAGTGTGTGTGTGTGTGTGCATGTGTGTGTGTGTGTGTGTTGAACAACAATTAAACAGCAAACAACACCTCTGTATATTATTGTCTTCTCATTGTTAACACATCGGCAAAAACGAATTAGGTGCGCATTAGGCACACTCAACACATCATAGTCATCTCTTTGGAGTTCAGCCCCTCTCCACCTGATGAATGAGCCCAGGATTTAATTGCGTCTCAGCTTCTCTTGAGAAAACATATCCTGGTTCCTGGTACGCTAGATGTTTAAATCTCATTATTTTGGCTCTCTGTTATTTCACATGGGGCAGGTAGGTTAAAAGAAGTCTGAGGCTGCATGCTGGAAGCAGCTTTCTGTAGTTTTACATGAAGTTGGGTGGCTGTTGGTAATGAACTAACAGACCAAAGCAATGAGATGAAAGCTGCATATTTTGTGTAATGATTCTCAGTGGAGTCATTCACATCATTCCCAACAGACACTGTACAAATTTAGCCAGATTTTTACATTGTGAGGATTTTGCTAAAGTTTATTCCAGATTGTTGTTTGACCCGTTTGATCAGTCGCCAAAGGCGGAGTGGCAATCGGTCAGAGAGAGAGTCAGGACTTTTCCTGGTGTTTCGAGACTTTGGAACTTCTGGTCAAACTGTGCAGCCTCTGCTCATCCCGCAGCAGCCTCTTATTTCAATACAAACACGGGCCAGTCAGAAAGCCCTAACGGTCACAACCATGTCCAGGACTTTCTGAAATATAGGGGGATCTTTGAGCAAACCCTCCACAAATGGCCTGGCCCTGGTCGGCCTATGACGTAAAGCAGTTAAGTCTATTGATAATGTTAACAGTGTGTGAGTTTAATGATAGAAAGTCAAAAAAGAAAAGGGAAAGGTGGCGCTGAGATGGTTAGACTGAAAAGGAAAAAAGGCGTTGTGTTGCTGTGCTGTGTGTTGTTCATTCATTCACCATCTGAGGGCCGGAGGTCTACGGTAGATTTTTTTTGGTCCCACCGCGCTGCTGTCGCCATCTTTGATTAATTGCCTGAACAATCAACCATCTGGTTGCTGAAAGGATGATTTTATTGAATTGGAAAATTCATAAGGTAAGTGTTTTTTTTCATGATCCTGTTTCATTTCCTAGGCTCACTTGTTTGTTACCTCTCCGCCCTGTGTGTTTTCCGGCCTGGAATGTCTAAATGCCCCACCCTGTCCATCGATGCCACCCTCCTTTCCTTGTGTATATAAGTTTGGAGTTCTCTTGTTCTGTGTTGGATTGTCTGTGTTCCTTCTTGGCTTGCAGTGCAAATTCCTCCCATTTCTTTCTAGTGTTTCTGGATTTTCTTTTGGCCTGTCTGTTTTTGGAAACACTTTTTGTTCAATCAACCTGCCCTCTCGGCTTTTGGGTCTTCCTTTCAAATGTGAAAACCGTGCCAGTTTTTCAATAGATAACTGTTATCAGTGATACTAACTGCCATTCTGATATGATTTTGGATTTGGTCCTAGCTGGGTAATGCTGACAATTTGAACAAGGAGCTGCTGAGGCTGTGTGAGAGCATGGTACGCAAGCACGAAAAACCAACCATCATGTTGGTGCTATGTTGAAGGCTAACTCCAGCACACCAGCTCTCCCAACTCGAAATGTTCCCTCCCTGTATTATATTTGATTACATTTTTTACACAATTGATATGTCCAAAAATAGATTGATCACAACAAAGTCTCTTATCCATGAGAATATCTTTGAAGTTAGTTGCAGCTGTGAGCCTTTTTCTACGTTAAACACAGCTTTTACAGAAGGGACTTACAAACTCTGCATTTGCACATCAGCCAACAGGAACATACTAACTCTCTTAAATGACCTGTGATTGGGCTAAGTCTCCCGTCACAAGCTCAATTTTCTAAAGTAAAAAAACAGAGGTAAGAAGAGGTGCAAAAGCCTTGTTTTCTCTCAGACGACTTGAATTACAATATGCTGAAACATTATATTTGAGTATATGATGCAAAACACTACCTACTCAGCTTTAAAATTAGTATAATGTTATGTTGTTTTGCTGTGCTGTGTTAAAGAAGCTAACCCTAACCCAAGAGACCACATAGTCAGTATCTCAACACCATTAAGAAGTGATCATACATCCGAGCATCTCTTTTTAGAATAGAATTCTTCCTCTTTATTGTCAGTATACAACAACATTCAAATTGCAATTTACCTATGAATGCTACATAAATAAATTGTCGTATGTTAGCTTCTTCAAAGCCTGCTAATTCCCATTATAAAGTTAGCTGTGTTGTAACAGTAATTAACCTTGATCCTTGTCTCAAACTGTGCCATGTTGGGTCCATGTTGAATTTGACTGGGAAATCCTTAAAGGCCCTTTACCGTTAAATATTGTTGATCACACAAAAATGACATTGATTTGGCAAAGATAGAAGAAGTGTTGAAAAAGAATTATAGTCTAGTTACAACATTTTCTATAATCTATAACTTAATACATTTTTTCTTTCATCATAGCATTGGTTTTTAACCAATGACATTCAGACATGTCGGCCCCCGGTACCCTTCTAATATATTTATATAAGACAGAATGCAGGAGATGGATTCAAGAACAACTTACTGTAGCTATGCAGAGTGCACAGTTTAGCGGTTGCAAGAGACAAAAGAGAGGGATTATTAATTGGATTTTTATTATTGATGATTCAAATCAAAGTTCATTTGTCTAATTGAATAATAAAGCAGGAGAAGGAATATTGAGCTATAGGGGTTTAGCTTAGCATAAGAGGGAGTAGTGAATGAAAGTCATAAAAAATAAGTGTGTGTGACGTAGATTTCTGCATTGAACGTCTGAAATCATGTATTTGTTATAATAGTTTTTGTTTTTTCTTACACAAATGTCACTATAAAAACATTTGCAGTGAATTTAACAGTATATGCTTTCCTATACTCCTAAATGCACCCTAACTTGGACTTGTCTTATTCAGATTAGAAAGAATATGTATCTAGAATGTGCAATGTCCACCATTCATCAGTTCTGAGCAATATGTCTTCATATCAACTAAGCATGGCACATTTGATGCACCCAGCCCCATACAACAGCCCAGCATATAATGGCAATACTTGAAATAGCAAAATGAAATCAATCAAATGATAACCGTGTTTTGCTTTTCATGTAGTTAATTTTTTCCACAACTCTATTTTTGCAGTCTCAATTGCAGTACACCTTTCCATGTATGCGTCATGTGACTGACTTTGCCTCTTTATTTATTCCTCAGTATATCATTAAAGCAGTTAGATTCACCACGAGGGGTAGAGCAATGCATAATGCTCCAGGCAAGCCACAGGTTTCTTGACAGTTATGAGGCCCTTAAAGTCCATGTGAAACAATGGAGGACGTTGAGAATCCCGGAGGAAGAGCCAGAGAATGTTAGGAGGGGATGAAGACAGAGAGAGAGGGGCAGTATAATGAGAGGAGAGACAGCAGGTTGCTCATGATGATGGCCTGGAGGAGACACTTTGTGGTAGTCAAGTCTCCGCACAGTTGTTGGCATGCACGGTTTGTATTTCATTATCCTCCTCTGCATCTTTTTTGTTTCCATTATCATCATAGTAATTTCACAAAAAACGTAAAACGTAGAGTGTGATATTTCCCAAATGTATAGACAAAGATGTGCAAGGGTATTTTGGATTGAATTTCTTTTCTGACATCTGTTAACAGAAACTTCCAGCAAAACTGCAGAAAAACTGTCATTTTGTGAAATTCACTACGATTTCTTTCATAGGACATATCTCACCCATGTGAAAATGCATCACATGCAAACAATGAACAGCCCTTTCTGCACTTTGTGCCGAATAAACGCTCAAGGTACATATCATCACATGTCCTTGGTGTGCTCTCCCGTTGGTAAGCTCTGGAACAGTATTCAATATTGCATCCAAAATTTCCGCCTTGATTAATGTCACTGTGCTTGTTCCTGTTATGGTCTTGATTCTGAATGCACTCAGCCTTTCCGCTCTCTGGGACTCAGAAAAGTGCTGTGTCTGCTGACTTATAGAATGCGAAGAGAATGATTGCAACCCGTTTGAAGCATAATCTATCTATCCTTGCATGGTTTCTTTCCTTTTTGGATTTCTTGTTTATGGAACTCGCTGGACACTTGGCCCAGCATTGCTGAATCATGGAGGTCCAGGATGTAGCCTTGTGTTGTAGCCTTTGCCTTAACTTGCGCATGTGTGTTTGGTCCCCTGTCTTGTGTGCGTGCGTGTGTATCTGTTAACATATGTGTTTGTAAGTGTCTGTTTCAGTATTTGTTGTTTTGCCTCCCTCCCTCCTGTCTTTACTTCCTCACAAAAAACTGTCATTTTGTAGACTAAATTAAATTAAATTTTATCAAATCATAACAAGAGAGACACTTCACAGATAGAGTAGGTCTAGACCACATTCTATAACTTAAAAAGACCAGTAACTTACAACTCCAGTAATCCCCTCAAGAGCAAGCATGGGGGACAGGGTCCAGGAAAAACTCCCTTTTAGGAGGAAACCTGGGACAGACCCATGCTCTGGGTAGGAGGTTTCTGACGGGGAGAGGGTGATGAACAGTGGCAATAACAGTTAAAATAAAGATAATGGAACTATGACTAGATATAGTAGTTGCAGTAACAACAGAGGTATGTAGCCAGCGTCCCAAAGCTCTGTAGCGGCTTAAACAGCTAGCACCTGCCATTCTGCATCATAGAACTCAGATCCACCGGGCGGTCTCCGAATTTTGTAGGATATGATACACTTTGATTCGCGTACATTTTTGCACAATATCATATGGACCCCTTTGTGAGAAGATAATATAATACTTATTATAGGTTTGGATTGTCCAGTAATAGTGGACTATTTACAACCCTTATCACTGGGATCCGATTCTCCATGCTGTTCTCAGATCAGATCCTGGTACAGTCCACTATCATTATTCTATTCTATTATTATCTATTCTGTATACATCTTCCTGGGTGTGCCGTATTAACTGTAATTTCCTCACAGCATTTGAAATATGTAGCTATTGAAACATATTGATAAAAAAGGAGGTAGTACATAGTATCAGTAACCTTTCTACTTACAGTGGTGTGAAAAAGTGTTTGCCCCCTTCCTCATTTCCTGTTCCTTTGCATGTTTGTCACACTTAAGTGTTTCGGAACATCAAACCAATTTAAACAATAGTCAAGGACAACACAAGTAAACACAAAATGCAATTTGAAAATGAAAGTGTTTATTATTACAGGTGAAAAAAAATCCAAACCATCATGGCCCTGTGTGAAAAAGTGATTGCCCCCCTTGTTAAAACATACTATAACTGTGGTTGGCCACACCTGACTTCAATTTCTCTAGCCACACCCAGGCCTGATTATTGCCACACCTGTTCACAATCAAGGCATCACTTAAATAGGAGCTGCTTGACACAGTAAAGTCCACCGGAAGATCCTTAAAAGCTACACATCATGCAGAGACCCAAATAAATTCAGGAACAATTGAGAAAGAAAGTAATTGAGATCTATCAGTCTGGAAAGGGTTATAAAGCCATT
>NC_048417.1:23639547-23647310 GCF_013103735.1 Etheostoma cragini | reverse complement strand
CACCACCGAATGGCTGAAGAAAAACAAAATGAAGACTTTGGAGTGGCCTAGCCAAAGTCCTGACCTGAATCCTATTGCAATGTTGTGGTGTGACCTTAAGAAGGCCGTTCATGCTCGAAAACCCTCTAATGTAACTGAATTAGGACAATTCTACAAAGATGAGTGGGCCAAAATTCCTCCAGGACGCTGTAAAAGCCTCATTGCACGTTATCGCAAACGCTTGGTTTCAGTTGTTGCTGCTAAGGGTGGCCCAACCAGTTATTAGGTTTAGGGGGCAATCACTTTTTCACACAGGGCCATGATGGTTTGGATTTTTTTTCACCTTTAATAATAAACACCTTCATTTACAAATTGCATTTTGTGTTTACTTGTGTTGTCCTTGACAATTGTTTAAATTGGTTTGATGTTCCAAAACACTTAAGTGTGAGAAACATGCAAAGGAACAGGAAATGAGGAAGGGGGCAAACACTTTTTCACACCACTGTATACTTAGTCATATTTAATTATTTACTGTTAATTTTCCTTAAGTCAAGCCCGTACTCTGGGACAACTAATGCTTGACTTAATTGATAAATATGGTGTTATTATATTAGAATTTACCCATCACTGAGTCGTGCTGTAATAAATGTCCACTATTGAGTTATTATGGATGCAAACATGAAGGTGGACATGTGTAGTTACATGGCCAACTAAAATAAAAGTGTCACTCACACATGTTAACTTTTGGAACATGAGTGAGGATGATGAATCATCCCGGAGTGGTGTAACTCCATTTGATATCTATTAACAGACTCCTTCCGTAGCCGGAGACTCCATATCAATTTATTGGATTGTTTAATGTAATCATGCATAATGCAGAAGGATTAATTGAAAATAGCTGCACCAAGAAGAGACCAATGCATTAAAGGAGCCACTTAGAATCAAAAGAGGATTTGTTTAATGGTCCTTCAGTCTTGAGATACCGACAAATTAATTTAATGGTGGACGAGAGAAACACTTTTTGGAGAGTGCATGATCTTATTAGAAGATGAATTCCTGCGCTGTTTTTTTTTTGTTGCTCAGAAATGAATGGAATAAATTGACATCCTAAAACCATCCTTATCCCAGGTGGTGTTAAAATTAGAGCACTGGAATTCCGAGATTTTGCAAAATCGGAATTTTGCAATTTTTGAAATTGAAAAAGAAAATGCGTTAGTTGAAAGAAAAAAACAGTTTTCTGCTAAAGTTTAGTAAAGCATGTCATTATTTTGGTAGAATGTGTAATTGTAATTGTATTTAGTGGTCAAAAATAGATCTGGGACACCTGCAGCAGATGTTATCATTTAATTTAATTTAATTCATTTCTAACTTCATTAATAGGTTCATAAAAGTAATTAACTGAAATTGCATTTCAAACTGACGTGCAGCATATGGCTCAGTAAAGCACATTTGCTTTTTAATGTCCACATCATTACCAATTCCCCTGTTGAGTGAGAACATAAGCTGGTCATCCTTTTTATGAAATGTATTATATTTTGGACCTCTGTGTAAGGTATGTTCAGTTGTGTTTTACTCAGGTTGGATTCCATTATTATAACACATCCAGCAGACTGACAGACAGGACATGTCCTGCCCTGGGGTTATGCACTAAGCTCAGAATAACAAAAACTGTCCAGTGGAAGCCACATACATTTTCTTCTGGTGGTTAAATAATGAGCAATATCTGCCTTTCTATTTTTCACCCGGACTTTACCTTTTGCTGCATCTGGCCTTTATTTCTCTACAAACAAATAGCATTACCTCAAAACTCTCATTAACATGCTGGCAGGAGCCGACGTAATGACTTGGCCTCTCATTAGTTTGAGTCCATTTGCCAAGTGAAGTTTAACTAAGGCCTGAAACAGGTCGGGCCATTTTTAACAGTTCAGTTGGGCGTACTTTTTTTATTGAAATTCACAGCCCGGTCTGGGGATTTTAGTTTGCTGCACACCTCAAAGCCAGTTGCAGACAGCATCTTAAGTCTATAAAGTCGATCTCGAAAATAAAAAATTAAGTGGAGCTCATAGTTTCACACAAAAGGGAAGCGTTTTAAAAAAGGAAAATAATTTCTCAGTGGAAAACCATGGAGTCTGACACACAGACGATTATTTGCAAGTGAAATAGGGCATGGCAAGACACATTATGGCAAAATAATTACATAGGTTAAGGACACAAAGAGTAAAACAAAAGCCTGTGTCACAGAAAAAGAGAATTGGATTGCCATGATAAATTTTGAAGATGCTGGGGTGCTTAGGCATGGTAATTTGAGGTTAATTACTTTGGGGATTTATCACAGAAAAAATAGCAAACGCTGACCACAACAATAGAACAAAGTGGCAAATGTGCCATGTAATGTTAGTCTTGGATGGACATCCAGTGTACTCCATGACATGTTGGAATGGGTCCTCGGCTTTGTTGCGTTGCCAGGCTTATATAGTAACAAGACTCACCCCTGATTTCCACCAAATGCGGAACATCTGCGGATCCGCTCCAGAACAGCGGCGGAGTCAATAGGTTTCCGAAAGGCACAGGGCAGAAAGTGCTGGACAGGCAGTCAAGCACAGAAACAAAATAAAACATCTAGGTTAATTTTCAAAATAAAATACACCTTGGCCAAGATGGATCATATTTCCCTGCCGTACACCTTGAACATTTTTATAATGTGCGGAGACAGGCCTGAAGTCAACAGGCCAGAGGATTTGGGGTTCTCTTCATAGAAAGTACATAGTGTTATATTGCACAATCATACTTGAATCTGCAAGTCTTGTTCCGCAACAAATCTGGACCTGGTGGGTATTGAAGGCCGGCGGAGCACGAAGTCAAAACGTAGCCATTCCAAAGTTGGTGGAAATCCAAGGTAAGAATCTAAAGCTGCTAACGACTCTGAGGCTGTAAATAGACACGGCGGTATGTTAAGCTAAATGCCAACGCCATGGCAACATGACCATATTCAGTTAAAGAAATTAACCAGCAGACCCCGTTGCTCTGGACAGCGATCAGTGAAGGAAATTAAATCCACTTTTTCCAGTTATGGCTGACGTTACAGCCTCCAGCTGAGCTTGAAGACGTAGATGTGACGTGAGCAACCTGTCTGAAAGTTGTAAGTCTTCTGGTAGCTGTGCAAGAGAAATCTCAATCATACCCAATCAGCAGAGATGGAAAGCTAGGTATATGTTAGGACATAACATAGGCACAGGCTAATTACTGCTTACTTACTAACTAAAATGCTAGTTAACATTAGTAATCAAACCGAACAGAGCCATAAAGTGAGATGCAAGGTAATGCATTGTCGTGTTTCTTTAGAAATAAATGGACAATGGACAAAAAAATAAATGGAAAATGTACAATGGACAAATGGAGTCTTTAAACGCTTCCTATGTTTTTATGTTCAGCTTTTAGCTGATGTTGTTCCTAAATATGACAAGCTCCTGGTTTGTGGGGACTTCAATATTCCTGTATGTTGCCCCTCAAACCCACTTTCTAATGATTTTAAAGCCCATTAGGACTCTATTGGCCTTAATACTTGTAAGGAAGGGTGGACACATCGTCTTGGCCACACCTTAGATCTCATTATCTCCTTTGGGCTTTCAGTTTCACTTGAAGAAATAACGGAAACCGGTATCTCAGTTCACTTCCCCATCAGGTTTGAGACCAGTGTTCTTCAACCTGCTAGTAAGCCTGTCTCCTGAGCTTCTAGGCGGCGCTGCATCACCTCATCTCCAGCTGGAGTGTTTGCTTCTTCATTCGTGGGCTCACAGTTTTATGCCAAGAATGGTCTGGTTTCTCCCTCTTCCCCAGATAACATTTTCTTTGTGTGTGACAAAGTGGGTTTGCTCACCACCTGTCCCAAACAGGTCATTAGTAAAGTAAACACACAGTCATGTTAGTCTCAGTGCCATTTTATTAGGTTACAAGTTTAAACACGGTTTAAAGTTTCCCTGTAATGATACTTACAATTGTTTGTTCCTTTGTTCAGTTCCACCAAGCAGGACAATTGTTTGGGGAGGGGAAGGCCTAAGTATTTCCTGTTTAATAGGAATAGGGTGGTCATGGATGACATCACCGGGCCAAACCAAGTAGAGGGTTTTCTTGTGTTTAGAAATGTTTATTTTGGTGGTTTTCGGTTATTATATAAAAAAGGTATGAATAACCCTGACCTGTTTTGCAGTCGGTAAGATAGGAGGGAACTGGTAACAAAGTTCCATAGGTTAAGAGTTTGTAAGGTATTAATGTTAGGGAGTAGATCAACCTGCTTTAGGATGAGATGGACTGAAGCACAGGGGTTCGAATTGACAACCCTATATAAATGGAAGGATCTGTGCTCCCGGGAAAGAACAGGGAGGTGAGGCTGTGCTGCTAGGATCACATGCCTGTTGTTAGCGCTGCTACTTTTTTAAATATGTAATTGTTGTATGTTTTGATTGTTTAATTATCCATTGACTGCAGACCACTGGAAATAAATAATCAGCTCTGAAAACAACAATGTCTGACTCTGCCTACCTACCACCATCCTAGCCACTCTGGCTATCTTACCACATTGTGTTCCACTCCAGAAGCACTGAAATCCTAGACTCTCTTGCACCTGTTCAGACTAAATATATATTTTTTTGTGATCAAATATTACAAATACAAATAAGCCACTGGCAAAACACTGGAACATAAAAAACATGTCCAAGGGCCAAAACGTACAGAGTTGAAAAACGGGAGGGGGGAAACACAAAAAGATGGCAACAGGAAGACTGACGTCCACAGCTTACAAATAATGGAGAAACAGGCATACATAAACGGACACACACACAGCCAGACACAAGAAAAGGGACCAATCTAACATACAAGCAGAAGAAAACAGAAGTAAAGACTGTAACACAAATATATATCACCGCATAGATTTCAAAGACTCAGCCACGCTGAGCCAAGTGTCCAAATTATGTACTGGGACTCCGTTGATGCGAGCCGTGAATTGTTCCAATGTATACAACATCCAAAAAAGAAAGGATCAATGTACAAACAGATAGGTCATGAGGAGGCTTCCAACGGGTTGCAATCATCCTCTTAGCAGCTAACACTGCACTTTTTGAGAGAGCTGGAAGGCTGACAGGTCATTCAGCATCAAAACATTGACAGTAACAGGCACAGTGACATCAATAAAGGTGGACATTTTGGATGCAATATTGTTTTAGAACTGACCAACAGTAGAACATTCCCAGAATATGTGGAGATAATTACCTTGAGCTTTAATTGGCCAGAAAGTGCCTACAAGCCTGTTAATTATTTTCATGTATTTCCATTGATGTGAGATATGTCCTATAAATGAAATTGTAGTGAATCTGCTGATGGTCTGGATTGCGAGATACTTCTGGAATGTTGACTATACATCATGCCAGTCAAGATCAACACTCAGGCCTGGGCGATCGCATACCCAGATCCTCTCAATAGGAAGGTCAACGGGGCAAGTTATCACCAACAACTGATAAAGCCTGGATACCAGGGGAGGAGTGGCATTCGGGACACTCAGACTTTGCCTGCTGCCCGGACTACAGACTACTCCAAACAGCCTTGAGAGATCAGCAGCGGAATCTCCGCAAAAATCTCAGAGATTTGCACTATGAGCGTAAACTGGAAGTCCAACCAGTATATACACCGCTTGCTCACTCTCCGTATCTCTGTCACGGTAACCCTGCATATTCATCTCTCCCTTCAATTTACTTATGTTTGTGTAGCCTCTCCCATCAATCTAGTCATCTTAATTCAATTATTCTTATTCAGGTGTATGTCAGACAGAGAGAAAGCAACAAAGTTCGAGGAAAGCAGCAGCGTTTTTTGACAGTCGGGATCAGCGTGGTTTCTTGCTGTTTTAATGTCACCCATGGATGGCAAGAAGAGACCGGAGAACGGAGGGGCCGAAAAGACTAGAATGAAGAAGAAGCGGATGGTGGAGGAGGATGCGTCAAAATGCAAAAAAAGACGGATTTATTCCGAAATTAGGCTTTAACGAGTGCTGCAGGGGAACTGACTGTAAACGCTTTAGATAGCCGATTTGGTAGGGATTTTCTCCTTGTTACAAGTAACAGCATTTCAAATGAGCTCCATTTTAAGTCTTGGGTTTGAAATACGTTGTTCATACAAAACGTTTATGACCAGTTTTATCTTAATGAATGGCAGTATTGCTATGTGTAATGTCCTCCATTTGTCATTTAGCTATTTGCAATGCTAAAACTGATCTGAACACAGATACAACTTTATTATTCTGAAGTGGCATGTCGGTATGGGAATGACTAAGTAATGGGTATATTTTGTTGGGAGGTTGGGTGCATTGTATACCACCTTCCACGCAGCCTATACTATTAGGGGAAAACGCAATTCATTATGCTGTAAAACGTTTAATTTGTAAGTGCGCCTGTTCCGTTTTTTCCACACAGTCTCAGAATTCAGTCAGACTCAGCCCAGAGATGATGCTGATCAGACAACGCCAGGAGAAGTCACGATATGATGTTATGTTTCAACATCTGTTCATTAGCAGAAAATCCATACCAGATTTAAACCTACACTTTATTGTCAACAATGTGAATCTTTCTAGTGCCATCTAGTGGTCAGGTTTCATATTTCTATTAAGTCCTTCCCAAATGCGTAGACTTGGCTGGTGTTAGAAAAGATTAAGGAATTCCACACAAAGAAAGATAACATAATTTGGGTTAAAAAATAGATTTTGTTTGTTATTGATAAATGGGGGGTTGGGTTGGTGGTGGGCCGGTGCCGACAGAATGATCCTGGTTGATATTGGTGCCCCACTCCGCCCCTGCCAGATACCATACCACAGGTTTTTGGCTGCACAGTAAATAACTTCTGAATAGGATGGATGGGCAAAGACCTCTGCCAGGGAACACCGTATGCCTTAAGAGCCGACCTCAACTGAAGGTAAAAGACAAAAAGAGGAGCGGGGTAGTTTGAATACAGTGTGTAAGTCAGAGAAGGATAATAAGCCAACCTCGATGAAAATGTCTTTGAGACAAACTCCTGTTCGGACTAAATGTGTTGAACCTACGGCGGACACCTGGCTAAATGACTTCACATGGGCCCTTAGGCAACACTGCAGACAAGCTCAACAAAGGTGGAAGAAGGACAAATTACATGTATCACTGGGTTTATTAAGGGACAATCTAGCCACATACCAGAAGGCTGTGAAGCTAGCAGTTGCCATGAACCTAGAGTGTTATTTATTAGTATTAACTCTGTTGTGAATGCATGCACCTCTGCTCCAACAGAGGTCTCAACCAGTATCTCTGAGAGGTTTCTCTGTTATTTTATTGACAAAGTAGCATCTGTCAGGCAATACGCCGGTGTTAATTTGAATGTGTTTGTACCTGCTGCTCCCATGCATTCTGTGGTTTGAGGACCATAAGCCAGTTTCTCTGACGTTGCTTACTGAGGTAGTGCAACCCATGAAACCTACCAACTGTTCTTTAGACACTGTTCCTGCCAGGATAGTGACGGAGATTTTTAATAGCACCACTGGGTTAAATCTACTTACTTTTTTTAACCCTTGTGTTGTTGAAAATGAACAATTTGATTGGTGATTTTAATCAATGTTTTTAACTTTTTCTAAAGTTTTTGTCCCTTTTTTCAATGTTTGTCACTTTTTCTGACATTTAACACTAGGTACAGCTTATTAACTTTAGTTTTGCAGTTATTCTTGGAATTTATTGTCAGGATGTCTCAATCATGACTTTGCTGGGGGGGGGGGGGGG
>NC_048417.1:23532761-23639454 GCF_013103735.1 Etheostoma cragini | reverse complement strand
TCAGCTCTTTCTGTGTTGCTCTATATAGACCTGCAGTTCTCCTCAGTCTTTGCCGGATTGTTATGTTGTATTCATGTGGAGAGGACGTTGGTTCTTGTTTCTTTACCTACCTGCTACGCTAAGAAGGACATTCTGCCTGCTTCTACTGCCTGATGTCTAGCCTGCCACCCAGTTGTATTACTGGCTTCACCTGGTCCTGACTGCACTGCAATAAACTTAGTAAAAAGACCTTCCATCTTTGTCTGCTTCTGGGTCCTGTTAAACCATCTCTGACATTTATAGTCCATAAACCTCATTTATAGTAAATTGTACCTAATGTTTGAGTTAGATAAGCAGAAATTAAGAATTATATAGACTAAAATTAAAGGAATGTATGTTGATGACCAATCACAAACTGGAACATGTCAACTTTTACTCAAAACTATTTCAAAACCACTTTAACTTTTCTTTTTACTATAAAATTGAATAAGACTTCCCAAAATTACCCATCAAAACCCCCCAAAGAGCATTGTGTGGACAACATGAGGGTTATATTCTTGTCTTAGTTTAGGTTCTGTCCCAGCTGCCCTTTAACATGCTGTGGTCAGGCCCCTGCTTAAGAAGCCTCATCTTGACCCCACATTGTTTTCCAATTTTAAACCAGTCTCTCATCTGCCTTTTCTTTCAAAGGTTTTGGAAAAAAGATTTTTTTATACAGTTACAAGCCTTTTTACAATAGAAGTCAGTGTTGGACATATATCAATAGTTTCCTTTAGGGGCTACTATAGGAAAGCACAACCTGTCTTTTCATTGTTATGCAGATGATTTGCAAATATATTTGCCCATTAAACCGAATGACGATGCTTAGTTGTATTAAGGAGTTTAAGGTGTGGCTTTCACAAAACTTTCTTAACTTGAATGTATGCCAAATGGTCCAGCTTTGAGTTCAGGAGCTCTGGCTTCATACCTTAAGCCATTGTCAAACATTTGGGTGTTACTTTTGATTTCAACATGAAATTTGACAAGCAGATCCGCAATGTTGTTAGAATGAGCTTTTTCCAGCTTCATCTCCTGGTAAAAGTTAAGTGTTTCCTTAACAGGCGTGATATAGAAAAGGCTATTGCTTTTATTAGTTCAAGGTTGGATTATTGTAAAGCTTTTCATGTTGGTTTGAATCAGACTTCCATCTCACGTCATCAACTTGTGTAAAATGCTGCTGCTCCTTTTGACAAATACATTAGACGTGCACACATGACTCCCGTTCTCAACACCCTGCCTGCATCCCGGTGCGTTTTAGAATCGATTTGCCCAGGAGTATTTGTTGGAGATTTTAACCCTGCGGAGCACAACTGGTCCTTGCATTCTTCAGACCAACTGGTCTAAAAAGTCCCAAGGTCCAGGTATAAACAGAGGGGTGATCAAGCTTTTGCGGTTGAGTCCCGAGTGAAGTTACCCCCTGATATTCATACCATTACAGATGTAGCTCTTTTTACGTCCAAACACAAAACCTATCTGTTTAGAATGGCTTGTAATGGTGTGACAATTTCCCTCTCCTGTTCCTGTTCATTTTATTGTGTGATATGTTGTTTTACTCTTGGCTTCTAAGGTCAAGCACTTTGGATACATGCTGGTTACTGTAAAGTGATTTATAAATAAATGTTGATTGATTGATTGCTATTCAGCAGAAATAATGATTAACATTAGCTAATTACAATTAAAATCTAAGTACAGCTAAAGCTGATGGGAATGCCATTAGCTTTGCAGGTGTGTGGTAATAACCTAATTGTGTGTGATGAATATTAATTCCTAGGGACATGTTGCCAAGACTTAAAAGACATATTGCCCTTCTATTGGCATGCTCAGAGGGCACATCAAACAAACAAATGGCCAAGACAAAAATATAAATGTGGAAACCAATCAAGGCCCGGAGTCCTTTGATACAGACACATTTTGGGGTCGCTCAGCACATGAGAGCAACATTTAGTATTTCTATGTGACAATTTGAGTTGCCAAGATTATGGGCCACAATGTGGAAACCATTGACTCTTTTGTTGGTATTGTATTACATGTACTGTATTTGCAGACAATATGTTGCTCTTTACAAACTATTAAAAGCCCTACACAGTGAAGAGTCACAACAACCCATCTGATACAAATAGGAATGAGTTTACAGTACACTCCAACATGGCATTGCCAAATATGGGAAAATGACTAAATACAGTATGTCTTACTATGAAATTCTGAAATGCAATATAATATAACAGTATGTTGGCTTGTTTACTGATTATGACACAAATTTGGGAGAGCAAATGTAGTGAACAATGACTAAACCAACAAGAAACCTGAGGAGGAAACTGATTCTGATAGGGCAAATACAACTTGATTAAGTGATGAGAGAGAGAAGGATAAGATGGCTTAGGAATCCCACTACCTATAAGAGGTGATGATTATATAATTGAAAACAGCTCCCCGTGGCATTGATTTTCAGAGTACTTTTCCCGAACCACCATGTTTTCTGTATTGATTGAAAACACACCATGGAAGGAGAGGTTATGCTGCTGCTATTTGCTGCTTTAAAAAATTTAAGAGTCAACAAGCTGGAGCTGCTGCCCTCGTGACTCGATACCAGATGAGCGGACGAAGATGGATGGATGGATGGAAGAGTCAACATAGTATCACAATTAAGTTTTCTGAGACTTGAGGCAGATTTTGGAAGGACAATGTCTTAAATTATGTCTCTTGATTGTATAACTTAAAGTATTGCAGGTCTGGTATCAAGAAATGCTTTGTTAAACCAGTCTAATGGAAGGTGGGCCTAATGCATCTTATCATGTTGTTTAAGCATGTGCTATTTTATTAGTTACAAATACAAATATGCCACCTTTTTCTGTAAAAAAATAAATTAAATAGGGGGTGACCTCTAGCTCACCCAGTAAGAGCGTTCGACCCTTGTGTGTCATCACCCATCCCTCTCCCCCTTTTATGCCTATCAACTCTAGTAAAGGGGGAAAAGCCCCAAAGATGTATATTTTATTTTCAAAAAGACCACAAAAAAAACATTGCAATTAAAGTAGAATGCAAGACAGAAAACACTACAGAGTGTTAATCAGTGGGAAGCCAGTGAGGGACTTACTCGCGTCTCGGTTGGTTGCAATGCCTGCAGAGGGTAGTTGGACGCGGATCTCCGCATATGTTTTACCTTGGTGGTGAATCTGCCTGCCATCAGGTCAAAAGAAGCAGCTTGTGACTCCATATGTATGAGAGTAGACATGTGGCTGTTTGCCTTCTCACCGAGCCAGCAGCACGGATTAGCTATGCAATAATTCACCACTCAAAACTGTGAGCAAAGGGGTAAAAAACGTCATATCTTTCATCTTTCCTACACTCAATACACAAATATTTGTTTATTAACAGCTGTTTGTTTGTACATTTTAACAGAAATTGTCCGTAGAACGTGATTCACAGTTGTATTTCTGTTTAGTTTCATTTCGAATTGCGTTATGGGACATTTATCGGTTTCCGACAGCTAACGTTATGAGCTATTCACAATGGCATTGTTGGAAATTATAAACCAGATTAGCAAGAGCAAAAAGCACCATAAAGCAACTAAAGTCTATGTATAAGCATCCAAAGAGCACCATGTCAAAGGACTTTTAAGAGTGTCATCATTGCAACAAAACAAATTGTGACAAACATTGTGTTTTTAAAAGAAAAGTCATAATTTATCTCACAAAAAGTGACGTTCAATATTTTGATTAACTTTCTATGAACAAGATTTATGTTTAAATAGTAAAAAGAGATTTGTAAAGACAGATCTCCTATTCGAGAACATTGTGTGCAGGTTTTACGCTCTGGTCCCTGGCCCCTCCACCCTATGGTTGTTGTCTCAGCTCAGAGCCCCCAGGCCAGAGTTTCCGTGTAATTACCAGCACATGGTTACCCAGGAGGCCCAGAATCAGTCTGCCACTCTTTGATCCTAACTGATATTGAATGGCATTTACCCCCTGGAAAGAGACAAACCTGTTTCTTTGGCTCTGTGAACAGATGGCAACAGGATGGTGCAGGGTGTTGCTATTATTCAAAATATCTCACAGAGAATGTGGAATGCCAGAAGGCTTTTTTACCCAGCAGGAGGGCTGGAAGAGAGATCACAAATATTGCTTGTTGGAGGCGTTTCTAGTTATAATATAATACGTAAAGATGTGTATGGGTCATTTTGACACGAAAACATTTCATGAATGACATTTGATGTTTGAAAGTCTCTAGGTTTTGACATAAATGCAGACAGAAATGTAATTTAAAAAATAATAACTATCAAATGTTGCACCTGTCAATACGGAAATATGTAATAATGATAATAACTATTTAGTTGTCAACACTTCCAACATTGTCTTTGCTGTTTTCAAATCAATAAATATTTATGTTTGAGATGAAGTGTTCTACTGCTTGAGTGCAGTAAATGTGTGGAAAAAGAGTGATCCAAATCATGTGATGTTTTTTTTTACAGCAGCAGCGTTTCTGGTGTGCAAAGACAAAGAAAATGTCACGCGGCCGCTACGCAACTGACACGCAACAGACACACCACGCTTACACCACACAGGCAGTGTCATCAGAGAAACAAAACCTGGTATCGCCGATTCATCACTAGTAGTGTACCTGTAACAAGCATCTCAGTATCACTAACAATATCCACATTCACATTTAGACAAAAAAAATTATATGTCCAGCTACAAATAGCTTAAAGTTAGAAAGGAAGTACAAAACGAGTTGCTATGGAGATGATACGTTGCATTAGTGTGAACTGGCAGGTTTCAGAACGTCGCAGAACTGGGCTAACACTTAAAACTGTCAAACTCTGAGGACACTTTTTTCAGCTTTCAACCTTTGACATTTTATGGATGAAAGTTTTTTGTTTTTTTTCTCAAGTCCTGTCAGACTGAAACCTAAATGTTTTCATGTGACTGGCAATTCTGCTCACAACCTGTGTTAACACTCCTCAGATGTCAGCAAATGAAAATTTGATACTAATGTCAAATCTCAACTAATTCATTCCCTACCACTTCTCTTGGACTGTCTCATGGCAGTTTGCGAAATGGTGACGTTATTTTGACCTATTGGTCCGTCAACAGGGACATGATTTTATTGTTTATTTCGTGGGGTCACCACAAAATGAACAGGCGGCGCCGGGACACGATCTGCGGCCTCTGGGGGACGCGACCACTGGGAAATAAAACGGAACTTGCCGGTGGACGGACAACCACACGTGGGACACGCTGCAACAACTGGACGGTTGTGGTTAGGAGAAGAAGAACGGGGAAAGATGGCCGCCAGGATACGATCCAGGGTCTCCGGAGGACGCAACAACAGGGAAAGGAAATGCCACACGCGGTAGGCGGTGGCAACAATGGCCGCCGGGCCACGATCCGCGGTATCAGGAGGACGCAACACTGTGGTAATGACACGCCACACTACAGCAGACAGACAGCCCCACGCTGGACATGCTACAACAACTGGACGGTCATGGTTAGGAAAAGATCAACCGGGAAAGGAACCGTCACTGGGGTTTTCAATACTACTTACTACCGTAGTCGTGCTTTCGATTGAAATACATTAGTTTAACATTCCTTCTCACCACCAAAATGAGAAAATATTGTCCCTGTACACGAATAAATAGATTTAATAACATCACCATTTCATGGACTGCCCGGAAGCAGTGATAATTCTGCTTGAGGAGATATAGACGTTGGGCGCTCCACAGACAAAGACAGGGGTGTCACCCTGTTGGGGAGAGACCCATAGAAAATGTCTTTTTACAGGGCCCAGAACTTTTGGCTACGCCTCTGGACAACGGTGAGCAGAGGAGGCTGTCCACAGAGAGATGTCCATCGGTAGTTTCTCTGATCTGCTTTGAAAGAATCTGATGACGTAGTGTTAAAGACCTGAAATCCGTGTAAGGAGCTTGGTTGGAGAAGGTGGATGGGTCAATCAACACCGTGTTTCACTAAAACTCCCACCACAATCTTTTCCTTAACCTAACTGTCCCGTTCATGCGCCACATGTGAGTTAAATGTACATCCCCACCAAGCGCATCTAAAAATGACGCTAAAGGACAATGTTTGCGTCAATAACAAACCAAGCGTCGCTTTTTAAACGATGGGAGTGAGAACATGTGTGGATGTCCCCGCTTTGCTATGCAGACACTGCTAAAGGATCCAAGTCGGCTCTTGTTTGTGTGTCTGATTAATTCTTTAGATACTTGCTTTTTTTTTCCTATTCAACAATGATGTATTGGTCCAAAGCAAGGAGGATTGGAATGGCCACTGTAAACAAAGCGGTCATTAGGTCAAGCCCCAGTTGTAAACATCAGTTTATTTATTGTTGTAGTAGTTATTAGTACAACGAGAGGTCATCCAGATTGGGTTAAACATCAGTTTATTGATGAGTTTGTCATGTTTTGCCTGCTTGTGACCACTGGACTTGAGGAGATCATGTTGTCATAGGTATTTGGATTGAATCATGTTCTAATAACATGATCCTTTATAGATAAAGGACTAAAAAGAATTATTAATGATGGATCGGACAGCCTCTGCTTTACAGGCACTGTGCAGGGATGATGGATTTGATGAACGTATATGTATATTTTCTTTCTACTTCAAACATTTAAAAGACAATTACTTAAGATAATTACTACATGCCTGCATCGTTTCAGCAGTACAGCCCAATTGTTGGGGTCATTGTTTACTGCCCAGAGTTCAGATGCGAGAGCCCAGAGGCAATTACCCTCCACACTGACACTTCCTCCACATAAAAGAACACTAACTGAGCAGATGTTAGGATGTTGGAGCCAAATTGATCAGTCTACCTTTCAAACACAAAAGCAGGTTCAGCAGGACAGGAAACTGAGAGGACTCAGGCCAAAGCCAGACTCCGTAGTCTCACTTATGCGATTAGGCAGATACAAGACCGCATATGATCAGGTCCCCAGTGAATCAGATACGGCCCTGCTGCTGCAGAGCAACTTTTCAATGACTCAATATGAAGCTCTAAAGAAAGCATGCATCATAACTCACATTGAATAGTACCACCTTGGATTCACCAACAGTTTGCTTTTGTGAGTGTTCCACTAGCGGTTTCTATGGTAAACTTTTCCAAGACCTCGGATGATAACTAATCAGTTTGACGATGCAGGGCTTTTAAGGGATTAGCATATATTAGCTATAGAATTTGCATTCTTTAGTAAAAACAATCACTAAGCCATGAGGAATGTTACTCCGTGGGCCTGGGATATGGTCTGGGATGAGGATCAGCACCTTTAGATCTGAGGCCGTGGTTCTCAGCAAGAAACCGACGGAGTGCCTACTGTTCAACATGTAACAGGTTCACAGTATAAGAGAAACAAATGACCAAAATGTATGTGAGTCAATTACCACCCATAGGCCGACACTGATAGTTAGGTAGTTAGGAGGTGCCATATTGCAACACAATAATGGTATTTTGTAAATATTCACAGTGTTTGTGTGTGTGTGTGTGTCTATATATTCATACACATTGCAGATTAAAATTTAAAAAAGTCCACCACATCATGTTGTATATTGTTGTATATTATATAATAACAACAACACTGTTGGCGCATCCACATGACTCAACCTTTGGTGATTTTGCACCTACCCCACCCGTCCTCCACGCAGTTGCTAGCATTGTTTATCAAGTCAAATCAAGGATCCAGAAGAATAAAAAACTATGATGGTCTCATCAGACGAGGTTATGTTAAGGTAATGTTTATGTCCTCTTTGTCTCCAAAGCTGAAAGTTGCTGTCGTCCTTTCCCAGCGGTGACGTAAACACCATCGCTCCGTCGCCAGACCATGCCCTTACAGAGATACTTTTGTGGAGCTGCGTAATTAGCTTTGTATCAACTCATTTGCAATGGCTTAAATGTAATGGACGTTAATTAATATAGAATAGTCGCACCCTATAGCTTTAAGCTTGTTGGTAAACTTTTTGGTTCCTGAATGGAACTAAATGATTGTGTGATTTAAAGCAGTCAAGAATGATGTGACTTTCTGGAAAACGAGAGATTTTGAAGAACAACTCCTTAATAGGCTTGCATTTGCTTTATGACCCTATTATGGTTTGCAATCTTTTCCATTTCCTCATGCTGAATTGGGTTATAAAAGTGACATAAATGTATACCAGAGCTAGAATAATATATTCCCCAAACAGTAATAAGAACAAGGAGATGCAGATGTAAACACCGACAGCACAAATACTGGAGTACTCAGCAGAAATGCTGCAAAACCCAATAATGGTAGTGTGATTAGGCTGGCAAACGCAGGGCTTTAAGCACTTTAATTAGACCGATGGCTGCTTTCGTGCTATCATCTGCTGCCGATGATACAGCCTTAATTAACCCATTTAAAAGCAGTGGGTCGTATTTATGTCCACAATGAGCCTTTCCAGTGTCAAAGGAAAACACATCATTGGAATGATGTTATCCCCAACAGGTCGCTCTTTTGATTATCACACTTCTGTTTCCGCCTGAACACTTTCACAAGATTAAAGTCAAGCATGATAAGTTGTTCTCATTTATCACAGAAACCTGACAATCTGCAGGTTGACATCTTATCTCATTCATACAGGTAGTGCCAAAGACTCTAAAAATAATGGCCGCAGCATCAGTGAAGTCATCCAATGTTCTGTGGACTGCTGTTTTAGAGGCCGTGGGTGCTTTTTGCCTAGGCATCGACCAATTATCAAGGCCGGAATTTGGCACCACTGAGTCTCACTTAGCTTACACACATTTTCAAAACTATTTCTCCTTTTTTTCAAAATTCTACACACAATTCCCAAAACTCACAACTCCTTCAAAATGAAGCACTGCATTCAAAATGAAGCATTTGCATCAAATGGTAAACACCTTTTTCATAATAGTACATTTTTCAATATACCATGTACACAAATCTAAAGCTCTTTTGTCTTTCATAGGCTCATATCTACTGTACATTTAGAATGTTCTCGAGTAAAAGTAATCAGATGAAAGAGGCACTTTGTGCAAAACAAAGTCTGATTGATTCATAATGTTGTAATACTCAATAAATAGCTGCCTATTCTCATTTCTGAAGGTTTGAATTAGGGACATCACTGTAAAGCTACTCAAGATTGGCTTGTGTCATGGTCAATCCGTGGTAGATCACATGATAAATAATCTCATTAGAGATGGCTCTCCTTTCTCTTATTCCCTCCTCCTCCTCCTCCTCTTGTTCTTTGTGTTTTGCTGGCGTCCATTGTTCAAAACAATTGATCTGACCTTTGACCTACTGTATAGTATAGGCCTGTACTAAAGTAATGATTGATTAGTGTTCAGTTAAGCACAATGGGTTTGGGTGTCCTGGTAGCTCACTTGGAGGAGCAGGAGCCCATATATAGGGGTGTGCTCCTCGGCGCTGTTAGATTGTTGTGTCTTAGGAAGAGAATTGTGTCTACTGTTTTGAAAAAAGTGTTTCATGCAATTGAAAACTGAGTGAAAGGCTGAGAAATAGCTTATGGTTTTGAAGATTTGGTGTGTAGTTTTGCACTTTGAGTGAGAAGTTTCAAAATTTGTAATCCACCCCACCCACAACACTATATGATTGGCTAGATATTACAAGAGTAATAGCCAAACAACATTCATCAAAAAAGTAGATAATACGGATTACTCCACAAGATTAAAATAACAGGAATATAACAGATGCTGGTAGGGTGAAAAAAAAGCCAAGTGTAAACATAGCCTTAAAAGTCCAATGACATAAACATTTCACTTTATAAGGTTTTTTAACATTAATATGCATTCCCCCAGCCTACCTATCTGGAATCCTGCTTCTTATGAGGTCATAAGGGGCAAGGTTACCTCTCATTTCTCTGCTTTGCCTGTCCAGAGAATTTGGCACCATGTCATGGGACCTTTAAGCCTCCTGCTCCTGCAGCAACATTTTGAAAAGCTGGTTGCTGTAGACTTGAGGTTGAGCGAATGTCATTCACAATTTTGATTACTGTAGCAATTGTTGCTTTAATTTCACCGGATAGTTTGGCACATAACACAGTCTGATGATTGATGCAGTGTAGTCAGTTAAATGTCACATGTTCTCCTATAAGACTTGCAGACTTACCTAGCTCCCGACAATTCTTTCCAAAGACATTTACCACAGCCACTGTCAACCACTCTTCTTAAAAAACTCCCAATTTCTTCTTCTATGTCTTCTCTGATTTCTTTCTTAGTCATATTAAATACTAAACTGAATCATTGTTTTTTGTATTTTAACAAACAAAAGTAATTTCATAAATCAACTTGTCTCACTGTTCTTATTTTCCCAAGGGATGTTGTTTTTCTTCCATCTACCACATACCCTATTATGCTCGTAAGCAGCTGTGTATAAATGCAAAAAAGCTGATAACGTTTAGAAGAAAATGAAAACTGCTAACTGCCAACCTGCTAGGATCCCTTACATTTATAAGGCAGATGTAAGATGGATAAGACAGATGCAATTAAAAATAAAAGCTTTCATGAAAAGTTGTGTCAATCAAACCGCTCTCAAAAACGCATCACCTCTGCGCCGTAATAACCACCCACGGTGTATGAAAGGACCCTCATTGCAGGCTGTAATTTTTTCAGATCATGCTATAACATGATCTGGGATCGTGCAGCTCCGTGCTCCGCCGTCCATTCCCACCAGATCCAGATTTGTTGCGGAACGGCTGCCGCCATGACTGTCGCGAATTCATGTATGATCGCGCGATATAACAGGATCTAGATTCTATAAACAGAACCACAAATCCTCTGTTCTGTTGACTTTAGGCCTGTCTCCGTTTGTTATGACGTTTTTAAGGTGTACTGCAGGGAAATATGATCCGCCGTGAGCACAGTGTGTTTTATTGAGAAAATTAACCAGATGTATTTTCTTCTGTGCTCGAATTCCTGTCCCGCACTGTCCGCCCTGTGCCCTTTGGTGGAGCAGTTGGTGGAAACCCGGGGTAAGGCCTATAGCTAGTTTGCATTGTGCAGTGAAATGATTATGGCCAAGTATAATTCCTGTCTTTGTTTTGTTTTAGAACATCTACAGTTTCTCGATTTCATACTCCCATTTACCTAACAAACACAGAAAAACTATTTAATTAGAAAAACCTTACTTTATGTACTGAATTGTCAGAGACTGAATAATACAGAACAAATACAAAACAAAAAAAGGCTAGTATGTGAAATAATAAAGTTTGTTTAACAGCACCACCAATGCATGTTCAACCCTAATGTAATGAGACAGGTTCAAGGAGAACTGAGTTACTTACAGAAACTGCCTGCGGAGTAACTGCAGGGGAAAACAATGGTTTAGAGCTGAAACAGTGTACCTGATTTTACTATTATTACAGGCGACTTTCATGAAGTAGGCTGAAAAGGTTCATAGAAGGCTATGTAGATGAACTAAAAAATAACAAGAGCTTTTAAGCTTTCAGACAAGTGAGACATAACTCCAGTGATGGATCAAATGGCTGTGTGATATAAATGCAGATGCTTGCACTGACGAACCCACAGGGAATTACCCCCTAACTCAGCAGTTCCCCTCAGCTGTATAGAGCTTTACGCTACAGTCACACATGCTACAAGAGACAGAGACAAAGTGACAGGCTATCGTTCATTGTCAATGGGAGTGGCTGTTATTTTGTCCCCAGCAAGGCGGGGCCAAAATAGAAAAGAAGTCTATTTTATGCAAATACTGAGCGATGCGACAAAGCGATTGGCAATAGGAGTGAGGGCAGCGTGACAAGTTAATAAGGGGACAACTCCTACTCTTTGGAAACTTCCGGCTTCTGAACTGGTTGCAGAATTGGAATCAGCTTTCTTTAATATATACACACTGAAACACACAGAAACAATACAGAGGCAATAGCGCAATGAATGCAAAGTATGCATGAGTGACTTGTGATAGTTATTATTTTAAATGTGGAGCATAGTGCAAAGGGTGCTGAAATAAATAGTATTATGTTATTATATTACAACATGAACAGTATGAACAGCTCTGGAATTGAGAATGATGAATAAATAATAAATAATACGTGAGATATGAGAATGAGAATGATGACTAAATACTAAGTGGAATCATAAGTGGACCCAGTGAAAAGGTGCTGTTTAGAGACAGTGTTGCTGGGTTATTGACCAGAATTGAGCCTGACACTGTGAGTAAGAAGTCAGCTGTTCATCAGAGTGATGGCTTGTGGGAAGTAACTGTTCCTGAGTCTGTTGGTTTTCACTCAACCTGTAAGAAATTTAAAGGACCTAAGTACTCGTTCGTTCAACTTTTGACCTACAATTCATGGTAAACTTGCAAAAACTACAATCAAATCTGCAATTTCTTAATGACAATCAGGCAAAAGAGAAAAATGTTCCCATCTACCTCCATAGACTCCCATTTGTTTTGCACTTACACGCTATTACCCCAAGTGGAACTCTGCTGGAACTGCAACCAAATTCAATACAATGGGGCTTGATAGGGAGGGAACAGGCTCTCCTTAGACGGGCTCTACCAGCACCAAATGACAGGCAGAAATTGGCAGCTAGATATTGAACATATTTGATCATTTAGCAGCTAAATCATTTCCTTTTGGAGGTTGTGGAGACCAAAACTAGCCAGAGAGAGAGAGAGAGAGAGATAAAAAAAACATGTCTGCAAATGAACAATAATGTTGCTCCTTGAAACCTTAAATCTTTGCATGTGTAAATGCCTTGATGATAAATGATTGAAGTAGGAATCAGAGGTGCTGTTTTTGGTTGTGGACGAGCCTCTCGGTTCCTTAATGAAAAGCTTTGATTAACCCAATTTACAGTATTGCTCTGCTCCAAATAACAGAAGAAGTTAGCTTCTTCTGTTAATGTTAATTAGCTGTTAATGGAACATTTAGTGGCTGAAGAGACGGCTGTTGTGTCTTACATTCACCAGGTGGCCAGAAAGAAGAGCCTATATACTTTTTTTAGCCTCCTACAGGCCTATTCCCCTTAATATCCTGTATGTATAAAAATCAACCAAAATGACCAGTTCACGTTTGTATTCTTTTACCAACCAATCAATTTGCAGTTTACATCTATGTCTCTCCAGACTATTAAATATAAGAACTGCAGTGAAAAATGTGAATGAAATCAATAAAAGGTAAGAAGTGCATTTTTTTTTTTTTTTATCAAACGTATTTCCTACTGAATCATTTGATTAAAAAAAATCTAATCGGGTCATCCTTGAGTCCAAGTGGCTGTAATCCTCCGCCGTCTGCTGGGGCAGCAGCATCGGAGCCAGCAACACAAACAGACTGAACAAACTGATCAGGAAGGCTGGCTCCGTGATCTGCTGCAAACAGGAGACACTGAACAAACTTATCTATCATGGACAACCACCCCCCCCACCCTCACTGGTCCAACAGAGGAGCACCTTGTCTAACAACCTCCCAAAGCTGTGATGTTGCACGGGCCGATACAAGAAATCATTCCTACCACAGGCAATGCAACTTTTTAACTCTTCATCACTGAGTGGTAGATAAGACTCACAGACATCATGACTGCACAAAGTGCAACTTGCACTATATTTACATACAATATTGGTTATCTTCAGCTTTATCAATACTTGTCGAACAGTTGTACACTTTTTTTTTATCCTCAACTTGTATATATTTAAATTATTCTTATATTGTGTCCTGTTATTTCATGTTAATTCTGTATGTGTGCTGTGTGTCCAATATTTTTGCTGCTGCGACACTGGAATTTCCCATTTTTTTGGATCAATAAAAATCAAATCTATATCTATCAATCCCTCTATCTATCTATCCATCTGTCTATCTATCTATCCATCTATCTATTCGTGCCAAATTTAAAGAAATTCCCCTAAGCTGTTCCTGAGACATCGTGTTCCCCAGAAACGGACGGACAGCCTACAAACACAATGCCTCGAGCGACGGCTGTCTTCAGTGCAGAGGGATGACAAACTAGTAAATGCAGCTTTAAGCAATAAGTAAACTGATTATTAAGTGGACTGCAAAATGTTTTGCCAGCGACCGGTGGATGTTAACAGGGTTTCAACAATCAGTGTGCAGTAGGGGTTTTCTCAAAAAAGTCCTCAGAAAACACAGAAAGGGAAGTACTCGCCTAACAACCACAAGAACAGTGGTGTGTCTGGTCAGGAGGAAATTCTCGGTTAGAAAAAACACGCAGCCTTCTTAGTTGATTCAACACAATTAAACTTACCTAACTTACCTTCAGTAATGTGCTGGTTTGAACAGCTCATGTTTATGTTACGTAAATTGTAAGGTGTTATGTAGTATTTGTGTGTATGTAATAGATGTACAACACAGACAGCCCTTTTTTCTGCCTGAAACGCCTAAAATGACTTTATCAGTGATGTTACTGATTGTGCTGCCTGAGAAAACACAGCCCGCCCAGTGGCTTGTTTGAATTTGGTTGACCAATTAAAAGCGAGTGGGACAGCTGACCAATCAGAGCAGACTGGGCTTTTCGTAAAGGTGGGCCAAAAGCTCAGATGGAGCGTTTCAGGCAGAGGACCTGCAGCAATGGGCAACATGAAACACTTGTTTTTTTCTAACATCCAAGCAATAAACCCAATTTAGGAGACCCCAAGAGTACAAACATAATGCTGAAAAGGAGTATAACAGGGTCTCTTTAAGGTTAAAGATGAAAGTTTAAAAATAATGTAGCAAAGACATAAATTCATAAATTCATTTGCACATAAGGAATAAAAAAAGTGTTTAACCTTTCCCAGATCACAATAAACTTACAGCCAGAAAGATAAAGAATGACAATTAGAATTTTGTAGGAGTTTTTGAGCCCTACAAAAATGTGTGCAATGCTTCACAAAGAATGATGAAGGCATTTGGAAAAATCCCCACTGTACCTGTCAAAATGTGTCCTGCCACTCAGCGTAGGATTTTCAGGAATCATTGAAAGGAGACAATCTGCACAGAACGTCGAAACGTTTTTAAATGATTAACATTTATCAAAAAAACACATTCAACACTTCCTAACAGCCTAAGCTGACCAAAGTGCTGTGTGTCAGCACCAAGGTGCTGATAAAAACTTTAAGTGTGTGTGTGTGTGGGTGTGTGTGTGTGTGTGTGTGTGTGCTAACAATGTAACTGGGAACCAGAGATGGGAAGTAACAAAGTACAAATACTTCACTGTATTCAAGTGGATTTTTCAGATAATTTTACTTTACTATTTTTTTTTGCCGACTTTTTACTTCTACTCCTTACTCCTTGGCGCGTTACTTTTGTTTTGTACAAGAGCTCGTCCATCAGATAGTGAGTGCATGTCAGAGATTAGCGGACACCCGCCTCACACCGCGGGTGGAGCGGCGCGCCCCAGAGAGAAAAAAGTGAGAAAAAAGAAAAAGAGACTAGCTGTCCAGAGGGTAATCAGCTGAGATTGTGTGTGTGCGTCTTTGAGAAGTGTAAATCATATAACTTGTGTTATCAGTTCATTTAATCCTGTTGTTGTATTGGACTGTAGTTCTTGCACATTTGAAGATAACTAGTGATGTTGATGTGTGTGTTCTTCACCTGTTAGCTAGGTTGCACGTTGATCTTAATGAACCGTTCAAGCAGTTTCACCAGCTTTATTTGCATGACTTTGTTTTTACCCAACTTCAGATAGTTCGATTGACAAGTGGATGGAAACTTAGGTATCATCCTCGGCCTTATCTGAGAGAGACGTAGGCATCAAGAATGACTCCTGGTCAGTGTGCTGCATAACTCTTCTTAATTGTCTATTTATTCATATTTTATCCCTCATTTTCTTTCCAAAAGCCATATTTCAGCACACACAGATTCATGGAGATTCCTTTAAGTGTTAAGGGGAAGATTAAAAAGAGGGATTTGTGAATTCTCACAGAATCACAACTGAATTAATTTCTTACTTCTCAGAATAGTAATAACCTAGAGTCCCAGTCTCTTTCACAATCATATTCTGTATGGGATGTTTTCTATTTAAAATGTAGTCAATAAAATATAAAAAGCCTTTTTTCCATGTCCACTGAAGTTTCTCGGTGTGCACTCTAGGAACAGTGAGTGGTCCAGGTAGCTTTGTATAAAAAATAGTTGCCATTTGCAAGGCTACTTTGACTTTTATACTTTAAGTACATTTCCAAGCCTGTTCTTTGTTACTTTTACTTGAGTGAAGAAGTTAAATTAGTACTTCTACTTTTACCAGAGTATTTTTCAACACAAGTATCTGTTCTTCTATTTAAGAACAGGAAGTAAGTACTTTTGCCATGTCTGCTGGAAACCACCGGCCAGTGTTTCCAGACTACGTATTCCTGGAGGCCAAAGTGCTGATCCCATCCCCTTCACCAATCTCAGATGCTTTGCTGCGTTGCTTCTTTTTGACAACATGCTCATCCCATTGGTGGTTGAAATCACACACACTCATACACCACCAATCTTGCCTTTCACAACCCATTGACATTTTGTTTGCATTTCCCTTTAATTATTGCCAGTTGGCGTGCATGTCTCTCCTTTGTTGTGTCCTGCGAGCCGGTCATAGAAATCCCCCTGAGGTTGTTTTCCATGTTAAAGTTTTTTTGGGGGGATGGGGGGGGGCGTTCCTTATCCAAAGTGAGGGTCGAAAGGACAAAAGGTCAGTTGAAAGGACAAAAGGTGTCATATGTTCTACGGATTACATAAAGAGTAAATGTCCATGAGGCAAATTTTTGATATTGGGTTATGTTAGTAAAAGTGGCTTGTCAAAGCACTTAATTATTGTAGTCAAATGAGCACCATGATTTTTAATACTTGAGTGTAACAACACACAAATAATGTTTTTTTTTTTTTTTTTTTTTTAAGTGGAAAGGAAACTTGTGATCATGGAAAAATTGCTCAGAATCATGTATGTTGAGTTTGTCAGCTCTGCCTGCCTCATTCGCATACTGAGATACGATTACAATATGGGAAAAACAAAGATTATAAGAACTTATTAATACCAGGAATAAATACAAAGAACTACAAGATGACCTTATCCAGAAAACATCTTGATGCAAACATCTTGTTAAAACCAGGTGCATATGGGGTAAGCTTTGTTTCCGTCATCACTCCGATGTCAGTTGTTTGCAAAGGCCACTTTCCCTGAATGTACAGAGCAGATTTACCATGTGGACCTCATGTTTCTTTTGTCTCCTCTTCATGTCCTGTGATGGATACATACTTCATGCCTTTTTTATATCGCTGCCAATCTTTAATGAAACGGAGAGTCAAATGCTACAAACTGCAAGTATTTTTTGTGTTATTGCCTATTTTTTTTGCACATAATTCCTGTTTTTGGTACCACACACATCCAAGCTTCAACGTCTGAAAAATACAAAATGCTTTTACAGCTACTCTTGCTTCATATGCTAGCCCACCCTCATCTGAATCTTTCTCATCAGACAAGTCTACTTTTATTGCTGTTGACACTCCTCCGCCCACTCTGCACTATATTTTACGTACTGCTTGAGCTCCATCCCCTACCATTGTGCCGATTTTTCACCTTCCTCCATCAACTTAAGTCAAATTCCCTCCTCTTCTGGTTCAGTCGCCCACTTACCTCTCTTGATGTGATTTTCCACACCCATGTCAGTCTTTATAGTGTTGCTCCACTGGGACCCATGAGGCGTGTGATATATACACATATATATATATGTAAGGGGAATGCATTGACAGAGGTGAACAACAGGCCATTCCAGGGATCCATATTTCTTGTTCCCAGAGGAGCAGGTGGGAGGGAACATCAGCACAGTCCCTTTGAAACCACGGTTTGCGTGCACTCAAGGTAGCATGAATAGGTCAGCACAGATGTCATTGCATGCGCGTGTGTGCCTGAGTGTGATTTCCCGGACCACATGTTCATGCTTAACTTCCTCCACATCTGTGCTGGCAACAATAGCAGCTCGCCCCACTGGAATAACCGCGGCCTGTCAGGGCTCATCAGACACGTCCTAAATTTAAATGATGTGGGCGCCTCAGACCACAGCCTCGTTTCATTGCTTTGTGATGGAACCCAGTCACCTTTGACCTGCACAATCAACTCCATTTTCTGCTAAGGAAAACGTGCGGATCCACTGACCACCTCCATGAAGTCTAACCAAATTGTATTCCCTTGGGTGTCGTTACTGTGATGAAGTCATATTTATGTGCTCTGGGCTTGATTACATGTGAGCACACAGCACACAATCATAAATTTCATGTTCTCTATTCATTGTCTCCTGTTCATGTCAGGATAATTCAAACCAGTTGTAAGGACAAAGAGGAATCCACACATGAAGGAACGCATTCATTCCATCCACAAGCATTTCAACAGACCCACAAGTCTGTCTTATATCAAATAGTAGTAACGTTTTCATCCAAGTTTCATGCAGATGTAACACTGCACTTCCAGAAACTCTTCAAAAGAAAACGCAAGTTAAGGCATTTCTTCATATGTCTGTTATGTGAATTTTAGGAGTTGGGCCCATTGAGATAAACAGTTGGTAGCACTAATCCTGCAGTCAGGTGTCATTAAACCTTTGCAGACAGTACAGTGTATGTGTCCTTCTTTTTCGGTCCTAACTAGGTATGGGTCTTGAGATGCGCTTTTATTAGAACCCAGTTAAAAATTTCTCAAAACCCGAAAATGAATAAGGGCCGAGGTTCTAAAAATAGATAAGTGCGCCAACCGGAAAAAATTTTGACGTCCACCGTGTGTGCGTAAAGACTCAGTTCCCCACCACAAATCATACTAAACATAACACAAATCTGTGCTTAATCAGCTTGGTAACCCTGTGAGCCCGACTTGTTGTATACGACAACAAAACGTTGTCTTTGTGCAATAAATCCAAAACTGTTCTTACAAAATGTATACACTTTATGTCCATAATGAATGAATTTTCAGTTGTTTATCGTTGCTAGCTTTGGTGCTTACGGCCATTTAGATTTTCCCATGATGCTCACTGGAGACCATGCTGACCAATCAAAAGCTTGTTGTTACGTCTTGTCAACCAATGAAAGGCTGGTCCGTCATTGCAGATGAAACAAAGACTGTACATAGTCAAGAGGAATCACCCCGAGGGCAGAATAGTTACAGATATCAACAAAAGTTGTCAAAAATACCTTTTAGGGCTCAAAAGGTTAAAACAGCGACAGAGACCGAAGAAATCGAACAGTCACAGACACAGTTTTTGCATCTAAAGCAATTATATTTCTGTAAAAGATTTAGAAATTGTCGTCTTATCTTTCCACCAAATAATAGAAAAGCATCGATAAAGACTCATCTTTGAGAATTGTTAAAAATTCTCAAAGATGGAATCAAAATGAACAATCCCCATACCTAGTCTTAATATGCTTCGTTGATATTATGTTTATGCTTTGTGTTGATTTTTTATGTTTTATATTGTGAAGCGACAGATTGTCCCTCTGGGATAATAATGTGTATTTTATTGTAAGAAGCTGCAATAATATGATATGATTTAAGAGCGTCATTTAAACCCCTTAATGAACAGAAACAATGTGGAAAATGTAAAATAAATATGACATTCATGTTCATTACATGTATTCACTTGAGAAAAAGGTTACAGTCTCCTAATTGCTCCTCACAGATGACATGTTTTCGTCTGTTGGCATTTTCCGCCTCTCCAGTAGAAGACGGAGTGTTGAGTTCATGATGGATTCGATTTAGTTTGTTTCATTGCACTGTCAAACTCATTGACACAGCTACTTTTGTACATCACACAAGAAAAAAAACACCTTTTCAATGATATTGCAACTTGTCTTTCAGATTTCTGCTCTGCTTTTTCAATCACAGTTGCGTATAAAAATAGTTGGATGGAAATACATTTGGTGACGACTAAAGGATGATGGTTTTCCTCAGGTAATTATTAACATACAGTAATGTATTCCTCATGTTTTATAGATCTAACTACCTCAACATAGGAAAAGGAGCATGGTTCCAAACCAGCAGTGCCCTCACAATATTTAACCATCATTTCAGCTTAAATGTTGTGTGTTGTCCGGCTCTGTTGGACCCGTATTCCATGTTTGCTAAAAGAAAAATCATGCTATCTATAATTTTTTCTAACTCAAACTTATAGGCCTTGGCTCATTTTCTGTAAAGAACATGAACAATAACGTGATTAACAAATTAATTGTTACAAAATTGTTACATTTCAAGCACTTTCACCTGTTGGGACTACGTTCTAAGAAATAAGCACCACTAATGTTAAAAAAAAAAATTTAATAACTGAATTTTCTTGTTTTCTCACAAAAAAAAATATCATCTATGTGATCTTACGATGGTAAATCACAAATATGAAGCATAAATGATGTACTGCATATATCTTTGCTATTTTAGCTAAAAGAAACATCTGTTAGGTATTTGGACATACAATTTTATGTCTGTATTGATTTAAAAGCCTAATACCGCGGTGGGTTCACCTAACCCGGGGACATTGATTGTGTAACAAAAATAAGAACACCACACAAGTACTAAAAAAGCAAAACCAAATATTTCATTTGACTTCCAGGGTGTCTGGGGTGTTCTGGTTAGTGTAGCCTATGAAGCACAGCACACCTTGTAAATCTGTTAAACTGTTATGCAGTGCTATAAGAGGGGGAGGTAAGGAGTGATTAAGAAAGATGGAGAACAGCAAGTTATTTGTATTTTGTTTTTTTGTGATGGCCTAGACGTCCCTGTTGAGCCAGCTGGGTAACAATCCCTGGAATTCTTCCTTTCTCATCCAGGCTGTTCAAAGATCAGTCATATGCCTCTTTTATTTCAGCAGAGACGTGAGACTAGAAGACAAATATTCTCCTTTTGTCACCTATGACAATGTCTGTCTGTTTTCTTCAGACTAAGAAAAACACACACACACACACACACACATGCTGAGTCATTCCGACACCACATGCCAACCAGTGAAGGAAATGTTGTTCTTTTGTTCATGTGTCTCCAAAAAAACAAGAAAAACAAGCACTTTGCACGTATTAAAAGCTACCTATAATTTACTCTTCATTGTGTGATTTTCCATTAAAAGTGAGTTTAACACATTTGAAGTAAAATACTTTCAGCTCCTCGGTGTTGATTAGAGTATAATGTCCCACTGAATGGCATCATTTTCTGCCTGGGTTGTTTCAGATGAGCTAGAGAGCGCTGGTATTAACTGGGATGCTCCTAAAAAGGATTTCCAAATCTTTTATTAGGCATTTTGTTCCACCGTGTTTCCAGCAAGAATTTTGAATAATGCACGTTGAGTGACATAAAAAGGAAAACAGTCTTGGAAAGTTATAATTTGTATTAAGTCTTTGTAGTCCTATTACCAGACTCTCACCCTGGGATTGCATCTTTTAAAAGCAAACACCACAACTTCACAATTGCTGATTCCACAGTGCTTAATACTCCAAAAAATGTAGCTGGCTGAGAGGACTTTATTCAGCCATAAATATGCCAAAGAGTTCAAAATGGCCAGCAAATATAAAAACCTCATATTAACTGAACTAGTGCTGTGCCCATTGGGTGCGTGCGCCTGCTTGAAACGGGACGAAGAGGAATCTCACTCATTCATTTGGGCACGGCTGCAGCTCATCTAGAGATTTGGCGTGTCCTCTTTTTTTTCATCTAGCCTCACACATCCAGGCAGCGGCGTGGCCCACGCAAGGGGCGCAGGGAGCTCTACTCAGACTGCTTAGAGAGCCGCAACAGAGCACAGCCAGAGAAATGTATGCAACCGCCGTTGATGTGTCAAAGTCAGTTCCCCCTGTTTTCCTCCTGTTAAAATGTGTACCAAACCTTAACCCGAACCACAGAGTGGAGTATATAGTGTTAATGCTTGGTTAGGGTTAGGTAGATGGGGAACAGATGAAAACAGAATTCAATACAACACCGACAAAAATCAACGTGCTGGAGAGCCCCACAGCCTGTGTGTTTGTCTAAAGGCCCTGACTGTGAAGTGGACCAAGGAACGAGGACCAAAATGCAGGAAGAAGCAGGCAAGCAGAATGAGGTAAACATCCAGAATTTTTGTTCAAAAGTGAAACAAACAGACAATCCAAAAAGCAAAAGACAAGTCCAAAAACTACAAAAAATACAAAGTCCAAATAGGTCCAGGGGGAAAAAAAGGATTAAAAAAAAGAAACAGGGAGAACCCAAAGCAAAAACCCCAAACCATAACAGTGACACACTAACCCGATGATCGGCCGTCAGACAGTCTGGCGAGGTTGGTGACTTGAGTCTGTTTGGTGTGTTTGGTGTGTTTTTGGCGTCGTCCGATGGGAGGGGCCGGCGGCTCTCATTTTGGCCGACCTGACGTGCTCGGTCAGAAGGCGGACACTGCCGGCAGTCAGACTCAAATGACCAATCGGATTGGTGGAGTGCTAACCCAGAAATGAGGAACAAGATGAGCATGACTGGAGTCTCTCAAAACCTGGCCTATTTCTCACTTCAAATTTTTTTCAGAAACACCTTTGGTGAACTATTTTAGTTAAAAATTAGATGGTATTCTTAACAAGCCGCCATGACGGTCTGGCTTTGAATTTCCCGAGAAACAAGACCCACGTGGCTGGTTAGTCCAATCAGCTGCCGTCGGCAGTCGGCATCGCTTCAGTGTGATCCGAGGAACTTTTTTTGGCCAACTCGGCGAGGCGGTCAGTCCGACATCCTTTTCTGCCAACAGTCACCGTCGGTGTGATGGCCAAATGCAGCTTCGTGACCCAGTGTCTTTATTTTCTGAGCCCACTAGATGGTGCTCTTGCTTTTAAGAAAAAGGCCTAAGGCATTGCAATTCAGTTTTTCTCAACCAATCGTTGAACAGAGAGCGCTATCTAGTGGGCTCAGAGAATAAAGACACTGGTTCACAAAGCTTCATTCTGCTATTAAAAGCTTCTGTCACTTTTCATAATATGTCTACTGACTTCCTCCTGGGGCCGCCCCATGCATCCTGTCTCACATTTACGTGGCTCGTACACAAAGTAAATTACTTTTTGTATGTATGTAGTAAAAAGAGAGAACAATCATACCTCCGGTCAAGGCCCCTAGTTTCATATCAGACACTTTTACAGTTTTACACAAAGCTTCATTTGGCCATCACTAGCTGTTGGATTGGTGTGTCAGGGCATAACGTGCGTTTGTGTATAATCATCATTTGCATATCGGGTAGACGGCACCCTTTAGCGTCTGGCTGGGACACACAGAGCAGAGCACTATGTGATATAATGTAGTACAGTATGTGCAGGTGGGAGGTGATAACAGAATGCCTAAACATCTCTGCATTAGTTGGTAAAAAACATGATAGTTGCCAAAGAAAAGAATCACCCTGTCGACCCTTCCTCCTATTTTGTACCTAATTGTTTTCCAACTGGCTTTATCATTCTTAAAACTTCTTTTTTTAAGAGAAAGGCCTAAGGCATTGCAATTCAGTGTATTCTTGACCAACTGTTGAACAGAGACCGCCATCTAGTGGGCTCAGAAAATTAAGACACTGGTTCACAAAGCTTCATTCAGCCATCACTAAGATTAGCAGATGAGTGTATACGTCTATGTAAAATAGTCTGATAAAAAGTTGATTGGAAGTTCGACTGCTGCTCAACTATGACTGACTTGTCTTCTGTCACTTTGTGCTGTAGTGACCTGTGATGCTGGTTCAGTGTACCGCCTGTTGCCCAGTGATGGCATGCCCACAGAATGACATGCGCGTCCCTCCAATATACTCATAGATTAAACTTAGCTAACGAGCACTGACAAGCACACCGTGCCACTGCGGCACACCTGTCAAAGCTGTGGCCATAAAATAAAGGAAAATGTAAGACAACAAAATAATGAAATAAATGTAGATGCAAAATAAAGCCTTGATCAAATGAGCCGGCATCCAAGGGGACAACATCTGTGAGCTGTCCCTTTCTCCACACTAGGTTGCAAAGTAATCATGGGCACATGGCACATTTCAGTTGGTGCTAAACATTATATGAAAAAAACAAAACCTGAGATCAAATATTGCTCATACGTTTTGGGGTAAGATAAATCCTCACCGGGTGGCAAATTGAGATTTGGCAGCCTCTGAGCTCAAATATTGCTTCTGGCAACTAGCACATGAGCTACAGTCATTTTCCTTCAAGTCTCTAAACAGAACATAATAAATGAAATACAGCGTGTGTATGCATTCAATATGTCATTTGGGGGAAGGATATCATACACAAAAGAACATCATATCATATGTACTGCATGGTGGAGAGATCACTATAAAACATGCACACCCCTCAACCAACTCATTCATACTGATTGATCCTTCATTGATTTGTCAAAGCCCTGTTGCACACCGTTCCGAGGAAACGTCGTTTAACCAGGAAACCGTAGCAAAACGCTGTGAACCGTTTTGGGATCGAACGTGCCCCTCATGTGTGATGCCCCATTTGTGTTTATGAGATTCACCGGTGTCTCTGTTGATTCTGATGATACTGGCTATGGTAACTTGGGTCACTTGAGTGTTCCTGGATTATTCAAGCCTGGCTGCAGAGCAGCTCTTTGCTCTTGAAAAATGCACACACTATCTAGGTTTCCATCCACTTATCTTAAGTTTGGTAAAAAAAACTCATACGAATAAAGCTGGTAAAAGTGTGTTTCTATCAAACGGCTTTAAAAGAATGAAAACCTGTACGTAAGTAAGTCACATGCTGTTTTGCAGTGAAAATGGTATATCAAATTGATTTTAGACATTTTAAGGTGTTTCCATTAATTTTTACACTAAATCGCACAACATTCAACAAACATTTGGTGAAAGTTTTTTCAGACAAAATGGATTGCGCCGTCTACCAACACATGATCAATATTGGACAAGTTATAATAGGGCTTATGTGCCAGCTGATAGGGACATATCAAGCTATAATAAGAAAACGACACTATCAACGCATTGCTATGATGATGCAAATGCAACTCGTCTTTTATTTTCCCTCCGGCACCGCTGCGAGACAACTCTTTTTTTGAGACATGTCTCGCTTTTCGAGCGTCTTCCATTTGTCCGGAGGACGTCCCATGGCTTGTCCTAACCTTCGTCGGCCATTTCCTTTGCAAGCTGCTGATAAATTAAATTCAAAAAGTCTCTCGTCTCCTTGTCTGTCCACTTCCATCTATCTTTGTTGACGCCCGCCATGTGTGCAAACAGAGTGGAAATACTGGGTGGAACAACTACTTCTTCTTTGTTTTATGGCAGTTTGCAACCATAAAATGAGTAAAACTTAATCACAATTCATTATTTATTCAGCAAATAACGTTTCCATCAGCGTTTATCGCGTAAGCCTTGTATAGCTGGAGATAAAATCCGATGAGAAATCCGTTGACTTTTACTGTTTCCATAGGGCATTTTTATTCAATATCACTTAATTTTGATACAAATGTGGGGATGGAAACATAGCTACTGTAACCAGCCAGAAATTGTTGAACATATCCAAATACTATATTGCAAAGAATATATAACCCAGAGAGAACCTTTTTTTCAGACGCTTCATGAGGCAAACCGCCCCAACTTTTCACTGTTGGTGCCTTTGGGAAAAAAACGCAGGCAAAGCATATTATAACATTAAGTTTCTCAGAGAAATTTAGTAAAGAGATTGTAGTTTTTTATGTTGTGCATTTATCTTTCGTCACACTCCAGTCCAGTTGGTGGCGGTGGTGCATTTATAAATTGGTGAGAATAAAATGCATCCCTCCTATCAAAGTAATCAATGCCACTTCACCAATAGGCCGTACATTATATGTAAAATAGAAGTATTTTAAACTAAGTAAAGCGCTGTAACGTGAACAGTTTATAGTGCGACAGAACGATTAAATCACATCGACAGTTGCTGGATGGACCAGCAGCAGTTGCTGAGCCACCAATAGATGACTGGTAGTGATGGCCAAATGAAGCTTCATGAACCAGTGTCTTTATTTTCTGAGCCCACTAGATGGCGCTCTCTGTTCAAAAAGTGGTTGAGAATATAGTGAACTGCAATGCCTTAGGCCTTTCTCTTAAATCCAAGAACGCCATCTAGTGGGCTCAGAAAATAAAGACACTGGTTCATGAAGCTTCATTTGGCCATCACTAGTAACTGGAGCCATGTGGGCTAGTGGAGTTTAGAAAGAAAAGGTGAGCACCGTGCAGCGATGACGGTGAAGTTTAGGAACCAAAACGACTAGTTAAGTTCAAGGAAAATATCATAGTTAAAACAAGCTCCAGGAACAAACCAGTGTTTCCTGAGTGAAAATGTTTTTTTTTGCCACGAAGTGAATTCCACTCTCCGGCTAGAAGCTACTTAATTCATTTGCAAAACCTATTGCATTTGATTTCCTTCCAATATCCACTCCTGGCACCCAAACCAAAAACTAGATCTTGGAAAACAAATTGGCATGTATTTTTGTAACAGATTTCTTTTTTTAAGTCATACTTTCAGACATTTGAAGTTTCTAGGCACATTTCAATATTGTTATGTATTCTGATAGGAGGCAGGTTTGTGAAATGTTGGGGAAGGCACTTGAAAAATATAATCTACAATCAGCAAAAGTAATTAGTTGCATTTATCATGGCTCAGACAGCTATGACAAAGGTGAAAGAACTAGTATAAAGCGGCCTCACCCACACGCATATCTACTGCATGTAATTGTTGTTTTATAAAAAGACTTTACTGTGTTTTAATGAGCGGCCAGCCTACAGATTTAGATGTATTTGCTGACCTTTTAACAGCTAGCTTATCCCTGCTGACCCCATGTAGCTCTCCAGTAGTCACACCACCACACCAAAGCAGCGGGGTTAATTCACCGTCCAACTCTGACTAACACTAGGAGATTTCTGTAGACAAGTAGTAAGGCAGCTTTTATTTGTGTAGTACTACAAACTACTATTTTTTGGGCCTGTTATTGCCACTCTTCATTCTATCCCAAACCGGTTGTCAGACACCGCCTACCAAGAGCCTGGGTCTGTCCTAGGTTTCTTCCCAAAGGGGAGTTTTTCCTCGCCACTGTCGCACTGTTGCTTGCTCTGGAGTGAACTACTAGAACTGTTGGGTACTTGTATATTCTGGAGTGTGGTCTAGACCTACTCTATCTGTAATGTGCCTCGAGATAACTCTTGTTATGAATTGATACTATAAATAAAATTGAATTGAAAGTGGCTAGCTTGCTTACTTAAAATTGGGCAACTTACGGGTTTGCCTATTAATCCTCGTTTTTGCAGAAGCTAGCAGCATTCCCACACTTTCAGTCCCTTCACCAGGTCAATAAAGGTCAGGCAATTCATTTTTTTAGCCCAGGTTTTTGTCTCCAATAATGTCACTATGGGGACAGACCCTGCATCAAAAGACAAATTATCTGGTCACAACTTAACACATATTACTCTGACCACACACCTCTGCCATAAAGTGTGTGTTAAACAAAAACTGGTTGAGATGTCAAGAACTTAATTATTTCCTTCACTCTGAGGTTTGCGTGCAGATTTGATAAAAATTTTTGACAGGAGAAATAGGGCCAATGTGGTGCCCCACATTCACAAGGGAATTGTATTAAAGTGTTCATATTATGCTCATTTTCAGGTTCGTAAATGTGTTTAGTAATGCAACACTATAATGAAGCTAAGTGTAAATTCTTTCAGGTAGACTTCACTGCCTTTCTTACTTATGTCCTAAACTGATCAGCTGTTTTGAGGCTTTACTTTCAGTTAAACCAATCAGTATTGGCCATGTGTTCCCAAGCCAATCACAGCGAGACATCCCTGCTTTAAATCTGTTCTCTCCTCTGCTGTTGTCAGTTGTCATATCAGGAAGAGTGCGACCCTCCTCCTCCTCTTCTTCCTCCAGTCATTTTAACTCATCTTCATTTGTTTAGACTCCATGGGGGATATGTCTGGGTTTCCATAACCCTTTAAAAGATTTTGTACGGTGGAGTCTAAGTTCCAAAGACTATGTACACTTCATATTGTTGTACATTTCATGTGCATATGTAGCTTTCTAATAAAGTGTTGCATACTGTATCTGCAACAAAGTCTCTCCTGATTGAATATTTGTTGTTGTGCACATTGCTGCAGCTCCTCTTTTCACCCTAAGTGTTGAGCTCTCTGTTGTATATACATAGTAAGGCATCACATTTTTGTTCCATCTTTGTTGGGAGTTGCACATGCTGAATGACCAGGTCCGCTCTACTAAACATGCAAGTCCCGCATTATTTTGCGCGGAAATCAGCCATTAATGCGACCCCCGCATAAACTTTGGACTTTGGCTGATTATGCATTGAATTATGCAATCGCATAATCACGTTTTTTTGGAGGGATTGAATAGATCTCTTTGGAGCATTTTGTGTACAGTGTTTTCTGTTGAAGATATCAAGTTCCTTTTGGAAACCTATGACATGCACAAAAAAGATATACAACACAATAAAAGGAAGGGAAAAGCTAAAAAGCATAAAGTGAGCACTTTAATAAAGGAAAATGTATGCCTGCTTTAGTCCATGTACAGGTAGCTGCAATCCTACAGCAAGAATTTAAGAACTCTTTTATACATCAGTCTATCCTGTTGTTATATCAAAATGAGTGTGCTTCCAATTAAGATCTGGACCCAAAGAAATCAAGTAACATGTTTCTTTGCCATGGCTGTCGATATGTCTTCATCTTTGTACTAAATGTGTAGTTGTTGTCTATTATCTATCTATTATCTGTGTGTATTTTTCTTTTTTTTCTTTTTGAGCGGGGCTGCTCGGGAACTCAACATGAATTTCATTGTAAACTGACAAATAAGTTGAATCGTGTTGCACCTCCGGCCCCTTCACCAATCTAATGTGTTGGGGCCACTGCACTCATAGATAGAAGCAGGCATAAACTGTGCAGGTTTAAGGGTTAATTCGGAATTATATAACCCTACATTCCCATTTTTTTGTGTCCAAATGACAAGATTGCTGCAGTCAGCAGCGGTGCAACAAGCTGTAATTTAACAATAATGGGCAATTGTGCAACTTCAAATTTCTATCCACCAAAAGTGCTAGTGTTGCAACTCACATGCTCTTCTTATTATTATTATGTGTAAGAGTCTAACAACATTGTGGAAAGGATCCCTACAGAGATAGGCCTGTTTGCTAAAGAGCAGGATATTTTTTGTTTAACATGAAACAGCTCTGAACTGTCTCTGTTAGGCCTGATTCTGCTGGTAGTTCCCTGTCTCTGCTCTCCCCTCTGTCTGTCCTTAATTGCAGGATTGAAGCCTGGTGTGCGGGAGTCAGGGTTCCATCTACACTAATCACGTCTGCTTCAAGTACCCGGTCAACTTACCACTCTTTGTCCCATCAAAGTCAAGGCAATCATGTTAGTCTCGCTGCTGACTCGCCTCGTTTTTACGAGTTATTGGTGATGTTCCTAGCCCTGATTATTCTCCTTCTGCCACAGTTCTGTTCATCTCTGGATTATTGGACATGGACCCTCCCAAAACACAGTACCACGCACGCTCTGTACCCCGGATTCACTGTGGATTTGGCTTTTCCCTCTTGCATTCAATAACTATGAGCATTGGAATAAACCTGCTAAACTGTTATTGTGTCTCTGCGTTGGTGTCTGCGTTTTGGTCCACCTAGTTTCACACGTTACACTATGGCCAAACCAACCACATTCCATTTAAATAAACAGTAATGTTAGCGTTCTAAAATACACTTCAAAGTTGTTGCAAACAGCCATCTTGTTTTGTCTTCCCACTGTTCCAATAATCACCACTCTTAAATAAACCTTTAGTCATCCATTCACACATTAGTATATGCTGGCTCTGCACACACCACAAGTATTGTTTATTTACAGTAAATGGTGAGTTTGGCGATGGCGATTTCAATTCTGTTCCTGGTTAAAACAAAAGAAGGGATATTAGTCCTTAACAAAATGGTCTATATCTGTAGCATCTACTATGCAATGTTGTCAGACACTTACCCCTAATTTTTAAGGCTGTGTGTCTGCTCCGTGCCCCGCCATCAGTCAACACCCACCAGGTCCAGATTTATTGGGGAACGGCTCCGGCCATAACTGACAGCTGAAGTCACGAGGAGCCACGAGATCTCACAAATTCACATATGATTGGACAATATAACAGGATCTAGTTTCAATAAACAGAACCACAAAACCTCTGACCTGTAGACGTCAGGCCTGTCTCCGCCCATTATGACGTTTTCAAGATGTAGTCCAAGGATTTTATTTTGAAAATTAACCGGATGTTAAATTTTGTTTCTGTGCTCGACCTCCTGTCCTGCACAATCTGTCTTGTGCTGAATTGCTGCGGAGGTCTCTGGCATCCGGCAAAAAAAGAAGCTCTGTGTATCTGCTCCGGATGGCTGCGGATCACCAGAGCCGTTCCGCGGTTTGTGGAATTCAGGGGTTAGAATAACAGCACTTTTAGTGGAAAATTGACAATGTCCATTTGGCCCAGGATAACATTGCTGCCTGGTTCGTGGCTGCTGGTTATAGTGTTCTCCATCAATACTGGACTAATTTTAAAGATTTTTGTTGACATCAGTCACTTAGAAACCAATGCAAGTAAATGGGGTCCAGGTTGCAAAATACAGAAATAACCCTTTAACCCTGTTAAGGTACTAATACGTTACTACAGAATTTCAAATTGCTTACACTTACTTACTAAGCACCATTTATTACTGTGTACTGCATCTCTACACGTACACTGCAAGTTAACGTTGTCACTGCAGAAGAATGATTTTGTCTATCCACAGGGAAATGAGCAGTTATGCAACAGCAATGATTTGGAACCTTCAAAGCAACACGCCATGCAAACAATTAACTGCCTTCATATTGTAAGGAGGTTTTGTGCAATTTCCATACCCCTCAAGTCATCTGGGAAATGCAAAGTGCTTTCAATAAAAACGATTGTAAACCAGAAGTGGGTAGAGTAATGTTGACACACGCATGCAGATCACAGATTCAGTGATAGTGAAGGCTCCTTTGCCAATGTAAAATGTATAACAGCATTAATTATTAAGTAGTATTGCTTCTGCTCGCAGGATGTTGGATGTGTTAGATGGCCAAGATCCAGGTACTTTACTGTAATCCTGCAGACTAAAACAGCTATGTGAGAGGACGTTTGTGCCAACAGGGTTTCTTTCAAGTATTTCAACAATGCTGGTCTTTCACACCATGCCCCAAACTACAGATAGAGACCCAAATAAATGATATAGCAGGCTGATGAATTCATTTATTTCAGATTTTTTTTACCTGAGGTAGGATTCTCTTTCCATGATCAGACTGTTTAGTTGTTACTCATATACAATCCATTAATATAATATATACTGTGTATATATATATACTGTGTGTGTATATATATATATTATATATACACACACAGTAGGGAGAACAAGTATTTGATACAATGCAGATTTTTTAGGTTTTCCTACATACAAAGCATGTACAGGTCTGTCATTTTTATCATAGATACACTTCAACCGGTAAGGAATCTAAAACAAAAATCCAGAAAATCACATTGTATGATTTTTAAATCATTAATTAATATGTTATTGCATGACATAAGTATTTGATCACCTACCAACCAGTAAGAATTCTGGATTTCACATACTTTCTTTTTTGACAAAAACTACAAACCTCTACATGCTTTGTAAGTAGGAAAACCTGCAAAAAAAATACTTGATGCACTGCTGATTTAGCAGGTTTTCTAGTTGTGAGGTAGAGGTCTGTAATTTTTATCATGGGTACACTACACAAAAAATCTATGTACTGTGTGTGTGTGTGTATATTTGTATATATATATATATATATATACAGTATTTTTTTTTTTACAGAACTTTAAAAGTATTGCAACAATTACAATGTTGAAACATGTTGACACTGAGTAAAAACACAAAGGTAAGAGCCTGATTTCAATTATTTACATGCAGGAACAATGATGATGTTACAACATTTGTACTGTGTCGTGTGCTAAGGAGAAGTAATTTCAGCTCACCCTAAACCAGTCATATTGAAGTAGTAATGTAATTGTCACTTGTAAAAGTAAAGTTTGTTTGTGCCTCCATATTGCTGATGAATACCAACCAAGTTCAGCTTTGTTTCACCTTTCAGACACGGCAGCGAAGATGAGTTAGGAAAGGACTCGGGCACACTGTCTGCTGTCTGCACAGAATTAAAATGTCAGACTACGCCGCTGAATGTGTGACCTCTTGACCTTGTATGCAAATCATGTGAGGGTTGACAGTGAAGGAGTTGGGCTCCTGGGAGGAAATAAAGCTGTTATTCCCCTCAGGTGGTGAAATGCAGGATTAGGTTCTTGATGAGCTTTTCAACGCGATAAGCATTTTTGACATTGGAGCAATGCATTGTGTCTTGAGGCATGCGTTGCACTTTAGTTAATCTGTACATATATTTATACATGTATATATTTGATCATGGTCACATTTTTCCATTCCAAGTACTTACTGTTGTAATATTATTTATATTATGGTCACATTTCAATATTATTTATATCATGGTTGATGATATGGTTTTGTTTTACTTTTAATAATTTAATTATATTAATATTTAATTAATATTGTTCAATTTTACATCACTTACTTACATTGCAATATTTCTCCTACTATGGCCACCTCACTTTGCATACTTTAAAATACTTTTTGTATAATGCCACTTTACATTCATTCAGTTCTTTTTGCACATTATCTGTTGTTTTCCTGTTGTTTTTTTTTGCCTATTTGTTGGTTTGCTTTTTACTGTGGAAATACTGCTGCTGTCACAAGGGAATTTCCCCATTGTGGGATGAATAAAGTGTTATCTAATCTATTATTATTATTATTATTATTACATGTTTGATGTTTGACTTCAAGTGGTTCATAATAAAGTTTTGCATGGTGGTTTCTCCTCTACTAAAAGATTAGATATTATGTTAGTAATGTTGAGCTTTCAATTTCCAGGGAAAGATTTAGATTGATGTGTATCTTTGTTTTAGTAACAAAGTAGCAATGCATATTAATTTGCAACAGAACAGTATATTTTTTTGTCAGATATTTCCAAAAAAAGTCACTCTTGGGTTTTACATTCAGACCCAGATCTTTTCTAAAGCACCGTGTCGCAACATGTTCATAGTCGGCTTTTTATCCAAAGGACAACAAAACCAAATCAATGTGCTGAACAAAACCATTGATAACAATAAAGATAATAAAGATAGCAAGTGCAGCTTGTGATTGACATCCCAGGTCTGTTGTGAATTACAATTGACCCCCCCCCCACCCCCTTAGCATTGCCATTGACTCGTCGGGTAATGAATTTGCCTTGTCACTTTGCACGACAGCTGTCACTCCCCAACTTGGCACATTGGTCTGCATCAGGGGAGAGAAAAAGGGAAGCCAGATCGATTGACGTTAATTATGCGGATGTAACGAGGGACGGTGCACATTGGTCTGTGTCTACTCCAAAGTAGTCGATAAAGGTCAGGCAATTAGATTTTTCCCCTAGGTTTTTTTTTCTTCTTCTTCTCTTTCTTTCAGGGATTCAATAATGTCACTATGGTGATGCACTCTGCATGTGCATCCCCAGACAAATTGTTGGGTTTTAAACATTGCACATCTCACTCGGAACGACACACTTGTGTCATAATGATTGTGCTCAAACTCACACACTCACTGTTGAATTGGCAAAAGCAGTGGTGGAGGTCATTATGATGACTGCCTTATGTAACACAGAAGATGTCAAGAACTTAATTACTTCCTTCCTCTTTAAAAATCGACGACAATTAGGGTCTGTTGTTATGTTATTTAGCTTCACATGCTCTGGTAAAAAGAAGGCCACACACCTGGTCACTTATCTTATGAACAGACAGTTATGGGAAAAAAAGGACAATGCATTTACTGGGTGTTCCTCATCAGTCCCTTGTAAGTATATAAACAATTATTTACATGAATCACCTATGTAATTAATATGATTAGTATATTTTATATCATTTGTCATATCTTTTGCAGCTGACCAACATCAATAATAAAACCAACGTTTCCTAAACTGATTCATGGCCTATAGTTCAGTCAGTGGTTATCTGGTTAGAAAAGCCAGAGTGCATAAGCAAAACTGGAGCATACTGTTGCAAAACCAGATAGGATGACTGTGTTGAACTAAATGTGAATTCATGATTAAACACCCAATATAAAAAGTCCAACTTTATTTTCACCAGTGGTGAAAGGCAACATTTTAAAGATGGAGTGGATGTATAAAAATAAAACGGGCAGCAGGCAACACTCAGGCAGTCGGATGTGAGTGTGGGTTGGCATTTTCAGGATCAGGATTTTCAATAAGTTCCCGTGCTTTTGGAAATCACTGAGACATGAAAATGAGTGTCATTATTACTATTGTGGTGAAAAAAACACCCCGCTGGATAAGTTAACCAAACCTTCTTTAAAGCATGCATGCTGTTAGTGAATTTCCCATGCAAAGACATTTGTTTTTAGTTCAGAGGCAGTACGTGTCTGTGTGGACTCTTAGAAAGACTAGCGACCACTTTGTGGAAGCTAATGGGGATCCAAATAAAGAAGAAAGAATAAAGTGACTTTGTCTCTCTGAACACGGCGCTATGGAGGCCCATGGAGTCGTGGAAATGATTGGAGCAGTCTTCGGCGCTATGCTCTTAAAGGAACATGCCACTGTTTGTGGAAATAGGGCTCATCACGGTCTCCCCTAGCTGTAGATAAGTGGGCCAAAACACTTGCTGTCTCAGCACATTCATTGTTTTAGGCCGGTACAACACAGCAGCGCCGCCGCTAGTTAGCTTAGCATAGTGAATGGAACCCTACAGTATGTTGCCGGTAAAGGTAAAATTAAGAGATCACGCAGCAACTCTGTGTGAATACAGGTCTAAAATGTGACTGTAGGTTGCCTCACGTCCTTGGGCTGTGAAGTGATCGCAAACTCCTCCTTATCTCATTCTATTTCCAAAGCACACTGCTCGTTTTCTAAAAACTGGTTCGCATAGGTATGATTCCGGGTCTTGAATCTCTGACAAGTCTTCCTCTTTGTCTCTTACAAAATCCGCCATGTTCATCACCATTCCCTGTCTGCTGTAGGAAAAATAGCCAGCTTTTTACACCCGGTATGTTGGCGGAAGCTGGGAGGGTTTAAAGTACTGCGTGATCTCTGTGTCCATGTAGCAGTGCTTCGGCTGTGCTTCCACCAAATAGTCCCAAATCAATATCTGCCTAATAATCATCTAGTCTTAACCTTCATGTTGTCCTTGGGTCAAATTGACCTTTTTCCCTACATCGGTGTTCTTTTTAACCCTCAAAATCAACCCTGAAAATCAACACTTTTGTTGATGCTTTAAAATAATGTTTTTAATTTTTTCAAACATTTTAGTCCTTTTTTGATGCTTTTTTCCCATGTTTGTCATTTTCTTTTGACGTTTTCAACCCTACGTAACACTAACTTATTAACTTGAGTTTTTTCAGTTATTTTTGGAATTTATGGTCAATAAACCTCATTTACAAGAAAATGATACCTAATGTTTGAGTTAGAAAAGCAGAAATTAGGAATCATTTAGACTAAAATTAAAGGAATGTATGTCGATGGATAATCACAGAGTGGAATATGTCAACTTTTACTCAATACTATTTCCAAACCACTTTGATTTGTTTTTCAAATGCTACAAAATTGAAAAAGACACCCCAAATTTACCCATCAAAATCACCCCAATGAGCGTTGTGTGGAATCAATCATGTTATTTTGGTTAGTTAAGAAGAACAATGATATAGGTAAAACGGGTCTATTTGACCCAAGGACAACATGACGGTTAAACTGCTTTGCTATTTGTACTCGTTGTGAATACACAGGCCCCAAGAAGTAATTAGGTCCTTTTTTTTTTTTTTGGTACACTTTTACTCACAACATGCTAACTGGCAACATAAAATTCCATTTACTACGCTAAGCTAACTAGCGGCGACACTGCCGGTGTTGTGCCAGACTAAAACAATGCTTGCACTGAGACAACAAATGCATTAGCCCACCTATCTACAGCTAGGTAAGCTAGCTGTAGCTTCAACAAAGCTTCAACAAACGGTGGCGTGTTCCTTTAAGAAAGTGGTTTCATAAATAGTCTACTTTGAGTTGTCACCTTCCAAATATGCTCTTTGAAATAGCATGTGGCTGTTGAAGCTGTTTTTATATTTTTAAAACTGAATCATTTTTTATCATTGTCATGGATAATAAATGGCTCAAGTGATAGAGCTAGTGAAGAGAAGCTTTGTGAACCAGTATCTTTATTTTCTGAGCCCACTAGATGGCACTCTCTGTTCAACAATTGGTTAAGAATACACTGAATTGCAATGCCTAAGGCCTTTCTCTTAAAACCAAGACCGCCATCTAGTGGGCTCAGAAAATGAAGACACTGGTTCACAAAGCTTCATTTGACCATCGTTAGATAGAGCGGTCACCTACCAATCTGAAGGTCGGTGGTTCAATTCCCCGGCCCTGCAGTCCCATTATGACGTATCCTTATGCAAGACACTGAACCTTGAAGTGCTCCCAATTGAACTGTAATCTGATGAGCAGATGGCAGCCTTGGCTGCCAGTGTATGAATTGGTGTGAATGGTTCCTGCACTATTAAAAAAACAAAACGCTTTGAGTAGTTGTTTCGACTTGAAAAGCGCTATATAAATACATCTTATTTAGCTGATGAGACCTCTGCTCAGGGTGAATGGCGGCAGACTCTTGCTGGACCTTGATTGAGGTCACTGGACACAATGTACTGATAAGAGTGATGACGATGTAATTTGTCTAGCCCTGGCAGGTGCAACAATGCTAACAGAAGAGTGAGGAAGATGTCCATCAAACAGTCTTCACACTCCCACACACACTCCTGAAAACAGCTCTATCATCAAAAATAGGTGAAATCCCCTTTGTGGGTGTACAGCTCCTTTAAATGAAATATTACCATGAAGTCCAATAAGTGCATTTCCATTTATTTAAAAATAAAAACTGATTACATCAGTGCGGGGCAACTGAAATGGTCTAATACATGAAACAACTGCAGTATTTGCACACAATGTTTCACTGTTTGAGGTTTGACCTGAGCCCTTTCAATTCAGTCATCTCATCGCCCCCTCTTCTTCTACTACGGTTTTACAGCATATGGAGGATTCATGCCACCAATTGTTTATCTCAATGCACTCAACTTCTAACATTTACGTACCAGTCAGTACTGGATGAATACACACGTTGAGTTTTCTTTTGCTGATTTTATTTAAACTTGGTTAGAATTTGCACTACATTGATGGAAATTTTTTTTACTTTGGTCTGCAACAATCTGCAGAACTGTGCACCTTTTGTAGATTAGTTTATACTCTGGTAAAGTGGGGTTAAGTTATATTGGATGGTAAAGCTTTGCTAATCAAGGCTTCTCCTATTTTGTACTTTCCGTTATCTGTATCTGAGTTTGGGTTGCTATTGCTCAATGACAGGAATATGCATGTAACATTCCGCCAAAGTTGGGCCCATGCAAAAGCTCTCCAGAGATTTATCAGTTGAAATTCCAAGGAAATCCTTTGATTTTGCTCTGGAATTTGACAGTTTAAAAAGCAGATTTTATTGCCGTAATTGCTGGGACTGAAAAGTGTTTGCGTTGGAAACGATCACATGGCTGTAGCGTACGGCCTCACTTCATCCAAGCTGACAATTCATTTTTTTCCGTAGTTTTTTGTTGTTGTCTAGAGTTGTCCATTGAGTAGCTACAACCTAGGAGCTTTCCTTCAGCTGCATGGCTCATATCACAGCTGTGAGTTTTGGCCTCTGAGCATGTGTCAGATGTGGAGTGATTGGTGGAGTGGCAACTCTTTGAACAAGGTTTTACCTTTGAAAAAGGTAAAACTTTGAAATGTTGTCAACGCTGTGTGTATTTGTTTCTGTGTTTCAATATAACCAATGACAGCTCAGCCCGCAGGTGTTATTATGTTTCTGTTTCAGCTGTCACAAAAAAGCACAAATATAAAAGAATGAATTGATCAAGGCTTTCAATGCTCCGAACTATGATGTAACAAAGATGTAAACCAGTTAGTGATTTGTGACAATCAAAAAAAAAGGTTATGTTGGCCTAGCTGTCTAACAGTGTTGGGCAAGTTACTTCCAAAATGTAATACATTATAGATTATTAGTTACTGTCATTTGAGAGTAATTAGTTATATTACCATATTACTTTCCCTGAAATGTAACATGTTATACTAGTTTTCCAACACTTTTGAGTTACTTTCACCAAAATAACAGCGGAACTTTGACTTGTTAGCTAGGTTATTATTCACAATGTTTTGTGTAATTAATATGACTATGCAAAGTAACTAAAGTAACCAAAGTATAAAAAAGTAAAATGTACGATAGACAAGTAGGAGAAAATGAAAGTAATCAATTAAAAGTACCATAGAGGTGTACTGAAGTACTGCAATGTTGTAAAAAGTTTAAAGCACTTTAATAAGAAATTCATGTTGTTTAGTTTAAAACTAAAGGTAGTTTAAAGGAAATGGTCAATTATAGTGTGATTAAAACTCACTATTTACATTATTTACAGTACTTGATTTACTGCTGGTTTGTGAAAAGGTACACAACTTCATTGGTTTAACAGTAATTTAGTTTTACTGCAAACAGTCACCGGAAATGCTTTTATTTTGAAGTAGCCTACACGGAAGTTGTCTATTGAGTACTCTTGACAGCTTACTGAGATGAAAGTGAGACGCTAGATGCAAAACACGTCCATCTGCTCACTTTGTTGTTTGTAAAACTGCAACATATTGTCCAGTAAAGGGTCAGAGTAAAAGATGTTTTTGGTCGTCATTGGAAGCCATTCCACTACAGGCATAGGTACTCTCTACGGCTGATAAAATGCAATGGTTACCAAAATTGAATTAGTAATGTGTTGTATTACTGCATTAGAGCAAAAAGGAATACATTACTGCAATTACCTTACTTTTGTCACGCATTACTCCCAACAGTGCTGTCTAACAACAGAAAAATAAAGATGTATCACACCTGCAACTACATATCTACACAAAGTTTGGGAACGGGACAACAGACCTGGTGCCATATAGCTATCAGGATGAAGGAAACGACTTTAGGATTTTAGTGGTACCACACCAACCCGTTTTCACTCCCAATTTGTACAATAAGGACGCTTGGGCAGTGCCTCTCAGCATCAGATACAATGCAAAAAGCACCTTTCCGCGTGTGTATGAAACGCTGATATGTCACTGAAACTTTCATTTTATAACCCCACCCACCATCTTTTCCTAAACCTAACTGTCCTGTTCTTGTTGTTGACGTAACTGTCCCGTACCCTAGACGAAACGGTCCCGTTCCCTAGACGTTTCCCTAGACGTTTCCTTAGACGTTTCCCTAGACGTTTCCCTAGACGTAACTGTCCTGTTCTTGTTCTAGACGTAACCGTCACGGTCCCTAGACGTTTCCCTAGACGTAACTGTCCTGTTCTTGTTCTAGACGTAACCGTCCCGTTCCCTAGACGTTTCCCTAGACGTAACTGTCCTGTTCTTGTTCTAGACGTAACGGTCCCGTTCCCTAGACGTTTCTAGAATTTACAATTTTTCATTGACAAACAAGTATCGTGAAAGAGAGAAAGTGCTATTTGTTTAACATGTAGTTTTTTCCCGGCTTTGCACCATAGTGGTTGTAATGAGGTCTGTCAAAATGACCGATTAAAACCTTCCATCACCCTGAGACTGTTCCCTCTTGCTCTTGGTCTCTCTGTCTCCTCTTTCCTCACCCCCTCCATTTTTCTCAGTTTCCCCCTGTGCCTGCTGTAAATAGAATCTGTCTTCATGATTAGCTGAGAAATTAAATGTGCCCATTCTGGCCTCAGTTTGCCTCTTGCTCTGCATAAATAATGGGATGTGTCCTTTATGTGATTCACCACATTCCAGGTGCAATGCCATTATATCTCTTGTTTCTGCTGTTGCGGCTTCTTCTTTTTTTTTATTACGATCTATAAATATAACTTTCTGCTAATTAGTTTCACATGTCAACTTTTTTCAGATAAGCATGAAAGAGGGGACACGTTTTTTTTTAACCCACACTACGATTATCTTAAGTTACACTTGGACCAGTCCATCCAGCTAAATGCCTCAGCATGATGATGTTTAACAGGTTTAATGTCACCATCTCAGTTTGCCTGTTAACATGTGCTATTTAGCACTAAATACAAAGTGCAGCTGAGGGAAATTATGGGAATTAGTTAAGCAAGTATTAGAAGCCATGAACCATATCGTGACTGTCGGGCAAACACCTTGCTGCTTGTTGCTTTTCAGTAATTGAAAAAAAGGATAATTGGAAAAACATACTCTATGTTCAGCTATTTACCTTCAACAAAGCCAGATGGAATTGTCTCGTTATTGTTTACATATTTTTCAAACCCACAGAAATATGTAAAGAATGTTCAGTAGCAATCATTTATGTAATTAAACTAAAATGATGGAGATAAAAGGTTTCTGCCAGACAGCGATGATGTTCAACTTTCCAGCCTATTAATGGTGCTGGATGAAAAGACAGATCACCAAAGGTATTACCATTCATTACCAATGACGCGCTATATGGTTTGTTACACAGAACCACCTGAGAAGCCGTCATTGGAAACTGTTTGGAAAAGGGCAGGAACTCTTAAAAAAAAAACTAACAGGTGATCGGATGAACCATGTGTCTAGCATGGCCGCCATTGTTGATGTTACCGAACAGTTGTGGTCATCACACAGAGCTAAACCACTCCCGTAGCTGCCAGTATCTCCTCACCGGACACTGATTGGTTTGTTCTACAGCTATTCAAGCACAAATGTATTACTTGAAGCCTGACAAGATGAATTTTCACGTAATATGTTATCTTGCGATTGTTGCGTGATCTCGTAATTTCCCAAAAATCCCACGGGTGACATCAATGTCTCTACCCAATGTATTGGCATTCCATCCAATAGTCGGGGTGGACTGATCTTGCTGCCATTCCTCCAGCCCTGTTGCTAGCCAACGCATTCTCATGAACGGGTTTGTAAGATATCGTAAAAAACGTTATACACACTTAAACATATGATATCATACAAAAAACTAGGAGGCAACACGTAACATAAGCTACAGATCTCTGTGCTACAGAGCTGCTAGCTGTTTAATCTGCTACAGAGCATTGAGACGCGGCTACAGACCTCCGTTTCAGCTCGTTGTACCAGCTGCGTAAATGTGTTTAGCTACTACAGGGCTCTGCGACAGTGGCATGTTGTGCCATAAGGTCAGTGACTGTCAGCCGGGTACAGGGCACCGCGAGCTGCCGATAATTGTTGGTGGTTCATATTTTTGAGAATAGGTGACTGTCAGCCAGGTATAGGGCACCGCAAGCTGCTGGTCCTTGTTGGTGGTTCATATTTTTGAAAATAGGTTACTGTCAGCCGGGTACAGAGCAATGCGAGCTGTCGGTTGTTGTTGGTGGTTCATGTTTTTGAAAATAGGTGACTGTCAGCTGGGTACAGAGCAACGCGATCTGTCGGTCATTGATTGTTCAGTTTCTTGAGAAATGGTGACTGTCAGACGGATAGAGGGCATCGCAAGCTGCCGGTCTTTTTTGGTGGTTGGGATTCTTGAGAATAGGTGACTGTCAGCCAGGTACAGAGCACCGCGAGCTGCTGGTCATTTCAATGGAGATTACTGTTAGGTTGAGGCAAGAAAAAGTGAGCGTTATGCACCCTAATGAGCAGTTAGGTTTAGGAAAAAGATTGTGGTTTGTTTTAAAAGTGCTATTTGGAATCATTTCCAAGTTTTTGTATAGCATTGCGGGTTAGGAGGAATACCATCCATTTCTTTCCATAGACAATGTCACTAGACTCACAGTTGGAGCTTTTCTACAGCTTGAATGGACATGAAACTCTTGTCTAAACATAAAACAACTGTGTTCAAAAAAATTAGGTTAGTGTTTAAAAGTTGATGACACAAGCCTGCACACAAAGACGTTGACTATAACTCTACAGGTGCATTTTATTGGTGCAACATCCAATCATAGATCAAAATTTCCCGTTTAAGACGACAGTGTTATGAAAACTGATTCAACAAATAAATTGACGTGTAGATTCTTTGCCAATTATGGCGCCATATTTTGTTCACAAATTCAAAGATGAAACATTTTGAGTCATATCCGTAACTGGCTTCTTCTCCCTACCAATGGCGGCTGAGTCTCATGGGTAGTGTAGTCAGAGCTGTACACCATGCCAAATTGACTGTCCATAAACTAAGGTCAAAACATAAACCACAGGAATTTCACATTATCCTGGAGAGTCCACCGTTCTTGATATTTTTTTTTTTAACTGATATTCTGGGAATTTGGATTAAAAAATACCTACATAAAAACAGTCACGGGCTAGATAGATCAGAAACGCACAACCAGTTTATGCTTACAAGATTCAAGACAATCTTGACAGGCTTCAGTTTTACGTTCGGCCCCAATGTGTAGAACGGTAATCTTGTCTGGGAGGGCCGCGGACATCAGTGATATCACATGAAGTCACCCAGGCTGGTCAGGCAACATGCTTTGACAGTGTGCACTCATGTAGCTTAGCTGTCTCACTGGCAACATCTATGTGCCACTTTGTTAGACGAAAGTCTTTTTATCTCTTCCATCACAAGCTTATCAAACCAAAAACAGATTGCTTGTCTCTGACACATCAGCGGGTGTTTGCAAATAACTAACAGAAAAACAGAAACGCTCAAGGTGGGAGATATCGATAACAAGCCTTAATTATTACCTTATCAAACCTGAGCTAACACCCCAGGCAACAGTTTGTGAGATACTGCTTTTCATCATACTTTTATTTTTTTTTGCTGCAATCTGCCGTCTCGCCATGTCCTGTACGCCTCCAGGACCCTGAATCGGGCATGAAAGATGGTGGCTCATCCTTCCGTGTGCCACATGCCAGTTTAATGTACGTCCCAAACCAGAGTGTCCAAAGGGACGCAAATAGTCCCAACCAAGCGTGTTTTGATAATTTGCGTTTAGATATGATGCTACTGGAGACATTTAGCATCAATAACCTGTCTAACAACCACTCTATTCCCTTCATGGCGTGGTAATAGAAAGACATGGAAGAGGCACCAAAGAAAGGGAGGACTGATACAGGGTTGTTTCACGTAGATACAACTTCAGGATGGAAACGGATGCAATATTTCATGATACATAATAAAACTGATGAAAGGGCTTCGTTCAGAGTTTTTGGCACAGTTTATAGGTTGTTTTAAAGGGTTATTTCATCGTTGAAAAGATGAATATACAGTGGGGCTCAAAATGTTTGGCACCACAGGTAAAAATTTGTATTAATGTGCACAATGAAGCCAAGAAAAGTTGGAAAAATCTTCAAAAGGCATCAAATGAAAGATTTGTAAAATAGTTGACATTTGTAAAATGTCACAAAAAGTTAATTTTATTTCCATCATTTACGCTTTCAAAAAAACATAAAACAAAAAAATGGCGTCTGCAAAAGTTAGAGCACCCTGCAGAGTTAATATCTTGAACCCCCCACCTTTGGCAAGTATCACACCTTGGAAAAGCTTCTTGTAGCCAGCCAAGAGTCTTTCGATTCTTTTTGGACCTTCTTACAAAAGTCTTTCAGTTCTTTCAGCTTTCTCGGCTGTCTGTCACGCACTGCTCTTTTAAGGTCTAGCCATAGATTTTGTAGAAGCCATCCTCTCTTTAACTTGAGTTTTTTCACAGATGGCATCAAGTTAGCGTCCAAAATTTGTTGTAACGTTATTTAATTCATTTTTCCTTCTACTCGTGAAATGTTCCCTTTGCCACTGGCTGCATAACAACACCACAGCATGATTGATCCCCCCCCCATGCTTAACAGTTGGACAGACGTTCTTTTCATTAAATTCTTTGCCTTTTCTTCTCCAAACGTGCCTTTGCTCATTGTGGCCAAACATTTCTACTTTAACCTCATCGGTCCACAGAACTTGTTCCCACAATGCATCAGGCTTGTCTATATGTTAATTTGCAAACTTCATATCAGATCTTTGTGGTGAGGATGTAGAAGAGGTTTTCTTCTAATGACTGTTCCATGAAGACCATATCGGTACAAGTATCTCTTTGTATAGTGGAATGGTGTAGCACAACTCCAGTGTCTGCCAGGTCTTTCTGGATGGACCGATCTTCTTATAGCCTTCTCCTTTGCTTGGTTTCAGTTTGAGTTTTCCAGACAACTGCTTAGAAGAAGCCATGGTGCTGATTGTTGGGGTGGGTTTCAGATGAGTCTGGGCATTTAAACTTTAAGACATTATCTGGTCTTTCCAGACGATGATTGAGAACAATCCATGACGCTGTCAGGTCTCAGCTTTCCAAAGGGGAAAGTACAAGGTACTAACTCTGCGAGTGACCAAACTTTTGCAGACATCATTTTGCAATTGTAAATGATGGAAATAAAATCTAACTTTTTGTGACATATTTCACGAATGTCTAATCTGTCATTTGATGCCTTTTGGAGATTTTTTTTTGGAGCCCCACTATAGCCTTAAATTGGGTCACTTATGTATTAGAAATGGGAGCCTTTTTTTTAAATTGTTGCCTTCTTGACCGAGAAAAAGTGTTTTATGCTTATTTTGATGACAGACAACAAATCCCCAAATGCACTTGCTTTGCTGTTCTACAAGTCCACTCCCAAGCCTCGCCTACAGTTTACAGACATAGACAGTGAGTGCTGTAGTTTAAATACACATAATTGTTGTAAAAGATTTTGGCTGAAAACAGAGACCTGTAGCTTAGCTCCAAGATGGCTGACACTCGACTCGGATCTGCTTGCTTGGGTAAAGAGTCCGACCCCCTTATGGGCGGGTTGAAAAGATGCAGAACTGGCTGGCTTGTACTCCAAAGCCGCTGAGCAAAAATGCCTCAGGTGACACTAAATGACGATTTTTCTGTTGTCATAGGCTTTTTTCCAGACCCACAATACAGATAAATTTTGTCTCAGGGGGACATGAGGGAGGGAAGCAAAAATACTACAGGGTTTCTACTAATACAAAGCTTAATGACAAACAAAAGTTAGGTTTACATTGAGTGCTATTTGCCAAAATTGTGTGTATCCTGTTTCCTTTCTGTAAGTCTTCTTCTTTCCGGCAATTGTTGCCGAATTGTTGTTTCTCGGCTGCCACCTATACACTGGGTCAGTGGAATGGTGTGAAACCACTGGCAGGAATGGGAATCTCGTCAGCCGAGTGTCATCAACGTGTCTCATGTGTTTCATATATGGAGTGCTCCCTACACACTTGTAAACAGACTTTGATGTGTAATATCCGTGTAATTCCTCTTTTAAAAGTGAATCCATTTTGACATCTGGAGTTGGTACTCATTTGCAAAAGTTACATGCCACAGGCTATTGGGCACAAGTTGTCAAATTGACCATGCATATGTATACATTATTTTTTGTGGCACTTTAAGGCCTTTATTTGACAGCCCAGGTAAGAAATGAAAGGGGAGAGAGAGAGGGAATGACTTGCAGCAAATGGCTGAAGGTCGTAACCGAACCAAACTCCACCACGTGGGCTACCCAGCCCCCAAATGTATATATTCTCACTAAAATTAAAAATGTTTAGCCCTGTAGGTTGTTGTCTAAAAGGCAATTATTACCCACTTTGCATTCATATTACGTCACAAAACTACCTGTATTAGGATGCTTTACAAGTCTTTCCTTGAGGAGATAAGCAGAATATTTTAAATTATAATATCACGCAACAGTTTCTCTACAAAGTGTATGTTCTTCCATATACACAAAGCTACCCAGTCCATTGCACTACTCTGGTGGATGTTGTCCTCTTATTTTACAAAACCCCTACCGAAATGTTCTAATGTATCACCCTAGCTTAAGCCTATTTAAAAATTGGGGTGATGTTTCCTTCAAAGCCATTACGGCTGAAGACTATCCTGCAGGGGCGAGCTATTCCCATGCTGCTGGTGTTGCCTTTGTGTTTAATGGGGCCTAAGGGTGTTACAATAAGATTAAATGTGGCCAGTCAGGGCACCTACTCATGTCACATAAAAAAGAACAAGGGCCGTGGTGCGTGACATTTATGAGATAGTTGGCCAAGCAGTGAGTGTTTGGGGATGTTGTTTGTTTTTTTGCTGCAGGTGTCTGCCACGCACAGAGAAATTGATAGTTGAGCAGCTGATCATAAAATGAACAAGCTGTGTTGCAAGATAATTACGTACAAGAAAGGAAAGGCATTAACAATAGCTACACAGACAGTACATGCATAAGCTCTTACAATACACAGTGTTCTTTTCTTCATAAAAGATAATGTAATTCTTGTTTACAAACTAAATTTTACTAATTTGCAAGTACTTTGAAAATGCAGAGAGAAGACCTTTAACCTTTGTCATGTGTGGATAATTACTTTATTAACAACATACAGTATCTTCAAAGTACACAGGGGAGAATAGTGACTGTGTGTGACTGAATGGTGGGGAAAACATTGTGCTTTTTGGAGGGTTTTCGCACAATTTTGCACATAAAGTTCAGTTTTTCTTCAAATAGGCATTAAAGAGGCAAGGAGGGTCTTATGAAAGATGCCTGTCAGTTGCATCATGCGAAATGTGTGTTTGCAATACTACATACAGTAGGCGACAACTTAAATCAGATGTTTTTCCTTTTTATGAAAGCCAAAGGAATCAGAATACTGCCACAAAGTTAAAATGAGACATCTTTATTGTATATATATATATATATATATATATATATATATATATATATATATATGTGTATGCTTTTTTACTGCTGGCAAACAGACTGTGTGACCCTTCATGTATTGGTTTATACACACAATCCTCATAAACACCAAACATAAGCTGCCTGAGCTCTAGTGTTGCATCACCTATGATCTCTATAGCCAAACACAAAGAGCAAAGGGATAAGGGAAACCCGGTTAAACCATTTTAAAGATTGGTGTTGACATTTTAGATTTTTTCATATGAACTGCAGGCTTGTTTTCATCATTTCACATCATTATATCTCTGTATCTTTACTCTCTGCTCCTTACCCGCCATCTGTAATGACTTGAGACTACCTTTTTTCCCATGATGTTTAAATCTGAATAGGGAGGGTGATTGCCAAGTACGTTTTTTTTTTTACATATAGATGAATATTTGACGTAGTGTTTTGTGAATAACAATTAACAGTAAGTATACAAAGTAAGAGAAAAGCTTTTCTTTTTGTAAGTTAATTAACGGTGTATTTATGAACGCAACTTATATTCATATCACCAACAGGAGCCACACAAAATCTGCGGAATCCATACATTTTCCTTCTGGATCAACGCTAAAAATAATAAAAATAAATCACTTTGGGATCTGTTTTGGGTCTGTTTATCAGGCTTGCAATAACCACTTGAGGCAACAACAGGGCTGGACTGGCCAACTGGGGGACCTGGGCCCTTTACAGGTGGGATCATGTGTCCCCTCAGCCGAACATAACTGTCTGTTTATGGTTGTTTTTATCTGACTGGCACATAATGTAGGTTTATCAGTACACTGTTGTTGTTTTTTTCTGATTGGACTGGCCTGGCCCAGTCACATCTTTAAACCCCTCACCCTTTGGGTTCAGTGTCTTCATTCAACAGCGTCTGCAAAAGAAGAGTGCCAAAATGGATAAGAAAAAAACACAGGGGCGTGGAGAAATTGCAGGCCGAAAAAAGAAAGGCCTATCAGACAGATTAGCAGCATCATTAGGCCTGGGCATCCGGCACTTTGCAGATACAGACAATCAGACACGTTCCCTCACTTTGTTGATAACAATCTTGGAGGCATCCCATTTCTTACAAAATGTATTTGCTGTTTCAAATAGTAGTAGTAGTAGATTGTGAGGATAGCAGTGTCATTTTCAGGAAACAGGTTTAAAACAGACAAAACTGAGTGTATTTTCATCGCTTTTGGGCACAAACAATGTATCTCCAAATTTTATACATTTTATTTATTTTCATAAATCAAGGCTATTGGTCACCCTTTATGTATTTCTGTGGGTTTAATAAATATTTAAACAGTGACCAATCACTTTTGTCTGACTTGCCTGAATTTCAAATTTCCATTTCCTAAAAAACTAAGGTTTTGGACGTGCTGATATGGTTTAATGTTTTGTTATATAGTTTGTACTTGTGATTGTGTTGTTTTTGGTCTTGTAAATGTGTTAGTCCTTGGTTGCTCTCTTGTCTTGTCTTATTGTGGTAGTCTGTTTTCCTGTCTTTATTTCTCAGCCTGGTTTTCCGTTAAATCTTGTGATAATTGTATGGTGTCATTTTGGTCTTGGTACGTTCTGTTTCCTGTTTTATTTTGAAGTATGGGCTCTGTCTTGTCTTATTTTTAGTTCAAAGTTCATGGGAGAATCGTGAGCCTCAAGGTAACCTCAGACTCTATAACAGACCGTAACCAGAAGGTGGTACATACAGCACGTATCTATCGTCCAGAGTATAGTGAAATACACTGCCACCTATCAAAGGCCAGTGACAACATCGAAATGAAAGACAATGTTTACTGGTGCTGTGTCAACTGGTGCAGTCTGGCTGTGAGAGCTAACTGGGAAGATGCACATTGCTGAGCCATTTTGGTGTCAATGATGGTTGCAACTGCCACTTGGTATTTGCAAACAAATGGCCTTGTTGGTTAATATTGTGGATTTTTGCTGGACAAAGCAGTGCAGCCACAAACCACAAAAAAGGTCTGTAAGGACGAGGAACTGTAACTGGGAAACTATACTTGGAACAAAAGCTGCTAGGGTGAAAGGGTGCCTGTTCTGTTGGTATCAGGGTGTCATTACATACAATTTAACAGATACCTTGGGAAGTGCACCTTCTTCCTTTTTTCAGTTATGGAAAAAGTCAAATCCTTTACTTTGTAAATGTACTAATACCACACTGTAAAAATACTCTGTTACAAGTAAAAGTCCTGCATTAAAAAGGTTACTTAACTAATAGTATTAAAGGTATTAAACATACTCATTGCAGAAAATCCCTTATGTTTTAGAAACTGGAAATGATCAAAAGTTTTTAATTGGCTAATCATTTCAGCTAGACTTGTATATATTTATATTCTTGGGTAGTTAGATATAGATAGATAGATAGATAGATAGATAGATAGATAGATAGATAGATAGATAGATAGATAGATAGATACACACATACATGTGTTTTGTGTGCAAACATTTTTTATATAGTAAACAGAGCTATCAGATGAGTAAAAAGTACAATATTTCTCTCTGAAATATATTCAATTTCAATTAAATTTTATTTACATAGCGCTAAATCACAAAAACAGTTATCTTGTTGCTCTTTCCATTAAAGAGCAGGTCTAGACTGTACTCTGGGATGTTATTTACAGAAACCCAACAGTTCCCACCAAGAGCAAGCACTAGGCCACAGAGGCAAGGAAAAACTTCCTTTAAGATGCAGAAACCTCAAGCAGAACCGTGGCTCAGGGTTGGGGGGGCATCCGCCTCGATCGGTTGGGGGTGAGAGAAAGAGAGACACAGAGAGTCAGAGAGAGACACAGACAGACAGACAGAAAGACAAACAGAGATAGACATGGAGATTTGTAGCAAAGGGTGTCGAGCAGGAACATGTAGGCAGCAGGTGACTCCAACCACAGATCCGGGAAAGGGAAGAAGTTGAGTTAGTAACATGCATTAATGAATTTAGTGGAGTAAAATTAGCATGAAGAAAAAGACTCATGTGTAACATGTAATGTTTTACTTGAGTCATTGTACTTACTTACATTCCACCACTGCTTATTTTAACAGAGTAAAGTCCCACCCCATCATTACTTTCATCACCCTCAGGCTGGAGGCTATGTCAGTGGTTAACATGACTTTATCTTCCACATAAACAAAATGGGCTGTTTGAGACTCGAGTTGGCAGCTGTGCTGAAAATGTAACTCCTGTACGAGGTCACACAGTCTCTGCTTCTGTCTGTGTGCCAACCAAACATGTTTTAAATTTGCTCAACCTAATTCTCCCCTCCACCACTGACAGGCCAGGCACACTAGGAAGAGTGATGCCATAACAGCTCTGACAACTGCATACTGTTCCAACACCTTGCCATACAGCTGTCACCTGGTGAACATGCAGTCTCCAGTGGATTTCAGATAATTGCCACATTGTGACTCTCTTGATTTGCCTAAGTTGATTTCATAAATCAGAAAATCCTGTGACAGTTATTATACCACTAAATCTGGGTTGAAACTGTCCTCAGTGTTTGTCCCAAGCAAACGCGTGTAGTACAATTGTGTGACTTAAAGAGTGCATTATAGCTTTCCTGTCCTTACCAGAAAATTGCCTAATGGGTCGATTATGCAAGCAGCTCATAACGACCAACAATTTTGTTTCTAAAAGTTGGCGACCCTAATAGCTACATAGTTATCGCCAGAGCAAATGAGTGAGGTGATGAAGTAGCAGAGCGCCAATTTCTGTATAAGGAGGTGGGTTAGGGTGGTGAAAATTAAAAGTCAACTGTCAACCAAGTTTACTTATGAGAAACTAACACAGGACTTTGCACCTTGTTTGGGGTTTTCAGTTTTTTGTTTAGCTTGCTTCCTGATACCCTGCTAGTTTTTTTTTTTGGTTTGTTTCATTTGGGTGTTGATGGCTCAGAGGCTATGACACATGCCTTTGGTGTGGGAGACCTGGGTTCAATTCCCACTGCAATACATCAACCAATGTGTCCCTTAACAAGACACTAAACCCCTAGTTGCTCCAAAAAGTGTGAGGCCTCTTAGATATGTGGCAATTTTAAGTCACTGTGGATAAAAATGCAGGTAAATGACATGTAAAGTATTTTTTGTGTGCTTTGTTTCCTATTTTGAGTCTGATTACTCCCTCTACCAGTTATCTCCCTTCCTGCTTCTTTTCCCCTGTCCTATGTCCTATGTGTTCTGTTCACTCTTTGTCTACACCTGCATCTGCTCCTGGTTGTCGTGCATTTGGGTCCAGAAGTCTTACACTTAGGAAATTGACATTTGAACAACAGAGGTTTAGTTAGGATTTTACCGACATAGTTTTAATGTGACTTGTTTTAAGGCTTTCCTTGATGTTTTACCAACCCCTTTTGGTACTTTTAACCAAAAATATGTTTACCATAAGCAGTTTTCTTGGCTAAATGTTCATTGAAAAATCTGACATTGTACATTATAATGGTACATGATGAAAAGCGTAATAGGTCTCCTTAAATCCCAAAGTCAATTGTACGTCCTCAAAGTCTAACAACATGCAATGAGATTATGTAATTGTACAACAAGAATGAAAGAAAACATTGGTGAGCACCATTTTTTTAAATAATAAGCACCAATGTAGGAACACTTTCTGGATATTAATCTATTGCGCTAGTGTATGCTGGGAGGCTTACCAACACACCTACCTCATGTCACGGCAATCGCATAATTATTCATCCGATCATATGAATGCTGATAAGGATGTTTCTACTAATTTGCCTTGATTCCAAAATAAGAGTGCACTGTTAAATCAATCCTCAAACTGCATCTAAAGAACCAAATTTGCTGCATGAGAATCAAGGGGATTATTTCCCTCACTACTATATTTACAAAAATAAAAACAACGCATGAATTATTGAAAAAGAGCACAAAAATATTTATCAGGACTTCTAAATTGAGAAGGGCAGCTGTGGCTTAAATGCTACATCCTGTTGGCCATGAATCATGCAGTAGTTTTTAGTGGTCTGATCTCTGGTTCATCCTAATGCCAACATGTCCTTGGGCAATACATTGAACCACAAATTGCACCTTAATGATGTGTATTACACACATTTTCCCAACACTGGAGAAAGCACACTCACAGTCCTTCCTGCATATTTCCATTTGGTCTCCATTAGCAGCAACGCACATACACTTCTTATATGGGTTTCCCCTGTAGTTAGAACGTAGTCTGTTCTCTGACTTTACGAGAAAATGTTCACATGGTCAGGTTTTCTATGGAACAAAAGCGAAAAGACAAAAGAAAAGGAATTAGTGATTGCAACTGCAGGGGGTCGTTTCCCAAGCAGGACGGTTACCGTGGCATTTCTGATTTATGGCCGAAAAAACTGGGTGGAGAATGTTAATGTTTAAACCCCTACACAACTGTCACCAAGGTGCTGTTGGGGAAGGCACAAATGTCCCAGTCAAGTAACTAATTGATGCAGAGCGAAACAGTGGTTGGTCCAAGATGCTCCAAGGCATGATTGTGTGCATACCACATTTGTGTAAGTGTTTACTAAAAAAGAGCCTATTCAGCAAGCCTTCCCTGGATTAAGAAAAGTTGCAGCGGCTTTGCAGTGTACATGTTATTGCCATAGATTTAACCTGGGGGGGAAAGAAAGCTCAGTAATCTGTCCCTGGAGAAATAAAGACATCTGCAGAAACACTTAATGTCAGGTCTGGTTTTAGTCTGCTACATTAATGTGGGCTGGAGGAAGGAATAGGTGGGCAATTTACCCCTGGCCAGATGGCTCAAAAATCTGGCAAAATGACAGCTGCCAACCAGAGGGTTATCAGAGTCAAGATCATATGCAAACTCCTGCCATTTTGCCTCCAGTCTCTGGTGTGTGTGTGTGTGTGTGTGTGTGTGTGTGTGTGTGTGTGTGTGTGTGTCGGGTGTTGGGTTTTATGATTGGTTTAAATGCAGAAGATTAATTTTCCCATTGGGATATATGTAATAGCAGGCCTTCTATTCTATTTCATTATATACAAATTTATGAAGAACACTTTGAAGCTGGGAATAGGGAGGTTGTGCAGCATTTCTATGTTTGCTGCTACGCTATAATTTGAGTCAGTGGAGAGCAGATTTATTTCACCTAAAAACAAAAAACATCTTTATCAAGAGTTTATCATAATCAACTCCATAACATGTCTCTTCATTAGTTAAGCTATATCTATCTATCTATCTATCTTTCTATCTTTCTTATTTGTCTTCTGATTTCCTAGGCAACAATTCTGACAAATCCATCCATGTCCATACTGTATTTGTTATTGATTGCTAATGGGAAAAGGTCACTAAATTCCTCCCTCTTTCCATAAACATGGCAGGGTGATGATGACAGCGGGTTAGGACTCGTGACTGTGGGTCCGCAGCAAGACCTCGCTGGCATATGCTGTGGTGCAGGCGGAGTAGGCGGAGCCATTTAAAAGGCATTTACTCCAGATGTCCCACTCACATCAAGTGGCGGAAGCAGTGTGTACCTCGCCTACCCTTAATGGTTGGCTTCAGAGCTCTGTGTGTTTGTGCCTGAACATGATGAGAAGAGGGGGGTGGGTAGTGGGCGATTTGGAGGCGGGCTTTAGGCTGCCCACCCAATCAGAAGTTAGAAATAAGACTGGTATTTTCTGTGTTATATTTCCACGGCCACTGCCAGCCTTGGTTAATCTACTTGCCTGATAACACACAGCTTTCACTAAAACACTAGAAGTCATCTAGAGGATCAGCACCAAGGACAGCACCAGAGTGTGTTCCCACTCTGTACTGCGGCAGGTCCAACCTATCAGACTGCTTTGCCTGCTAGCTGTTTGTGCTTATAAACTGGGTGTATTTCAAGAGACGTCAAGTCAAGTCCATTTTATTTATTTACCCTGATATCACATATCATAAATTAAAAAAATAATAGAATTTTGTTCTCTTCCACCTCTGCAAGGTTGCCTTGAAATCCTGTCTAATAGAGGGTAAAATTATAGTGTATATGGCAAATATTTACAGTAACACTACTATACACTACATGTGTACTGCAGTAAGACTATACATCTAAATGTAAACGTTCTTGTCCCATTGCAAGCTTCACACGACAGTAGTGCAGTGCAGATTACTGTCCATTTATACACACCTGTCCTCCCGATGACATGTTTAATAAATGACTTTACAGTGGTTCTCCCAACATTTGGCTGCACCCTTCGACCGGCCTCAGCCATTGTGAGGCCGTGATTGACAACATGATCCACAGCTGTAGCTCTGATTTCTTCAGGAATTCACCTATTCACTTGGCCTCTTCTTCCTCTTCCCCCTGTTTTGTCGCCTTCCTCTTCCTCCCCGTACCCTCACCCGTCTTCCACGAGACTGACCTTCCATTTCTGTGTCACAGTATTGTAGAAATGGAACACCCTCGGTCCTGCTTGGTTCACATGTGCTCGGGGGTTAAGTGGGGGTTAATGGGATTCAGTTCTGAGTGATTGTAGAGAAATGGCTTGTCATCGGTTGCAACTAATGCTTCACACACCTCTTCTAATCAGTGAAAGCTGAAGTTCACCTAAGAGCAATTGTTCAATTTAGGAGACATTTTCAGAAAAGAATATTTAAAAACAATGTGTAAAATTTGCTTGACAGATTTTGACAACCAGTTCAACATTTTTGAATGTAATGACTCAAAAAAGGAAAGGAGGGCTATTCAGCATTCACAAGTATAGTTAATTTTGACTGTCTTAACATAAGCAAATTATACTTTTTGAAAACAACAGAGTTGAATGAAAGCAATTGATGCATGTCCAAAAGCATTTGCAATTTGCTGGAAGGAATGAGAAAGAAGCTATGCACAAACGTCTAAATTCTGTGGAGGTTGGACTAGCTGTTGTGCAAATGTTAATAGTGATGTGAGAAATGCACCAAAGCGACTGAGAAAAACTGAAAAAAATAGCCATATTGGGAAATACAGAGTTTTGTGGAGCTTATTTGGCTTTTTTAATGTAACGGACGTGCATTGATATAAACTAGTCACGCACTACAGCTTTAAAGTGAAACCCAAAGTTTACAGAGTTCCCGTTCTGTAGAGAAATTAAGGCCGTCTCTTCAGACTGTGCCTGTTACACTGCAACTGATTGTGGTGCATCAGTCAAACTGCACGGCGGCATCAACCCCCTCCAGCTGAACCTTGCCACATGCTGAGGTCGGGCTACTCTCTACTCCCTCACAATATGGCTGCCTGGTGCGCTGTGCACACACAGACATCAATTAGAGAAAGGTTACCTTGTGCTACTGCTGGCTGGTTGTCTTCCTGGCTCCAAAAGAGGCAGATAGGGAAAATGTGAGTGGAAGAGATGACATCCGTGGGCAATTTAATTTCACCCTCTTACCAACAATCTACCCCTACCTTAGCAAACAACACCACAATCACAACCACTCTGTCTGTTTTCAAAAGTGTTTGATTTTCAAAAAGGTCGCCTTCCAGCTCATTCCTTTCTGATTCTTCCTAACCAATGAGAGACTAGACCCACAATATTTACCTGGGAACTGGAGGGAAGGTGTGGTTTTTCCAAAATGCAAATCTGAGTCTGAGAAATAAACAGCCTTGGGTTTCCAATGGTGTTATTTAATTAGGTGTGCCGGAATGTGGTTCAATATTTGTTTGGGAGAGAGGTTGTGTTTATGCCACTGGATATTTACTGGAGCAGTGGAGGTTAAAATCTTAAGTCTGTCTCCTTCTTTGTTCATCAGATTAGACTGCGGTGCCCCTACCCCCACCACCACCACCCATCCCCCACCCACCCACAGACAACTGTTAAAACTGGCATCAAAGTATTAATTATGGAAAAGTAGCATTTGTAGCAAGGCTGGAGGGTTGTGTTTGTAATTCTTCCTGTGTTGTGGGTGTATGTGTGTGTGTGTGTTCCTGCAGGAATATGAGGGTAAGCACTGACGAGACTTTTTATCATCCTGTTTGTGCAACCCGTTGCCAACAGCTAGAGGGTCAACACACATTTTTTTGAGACAGTGACTGATGTCATGGCCTCTAAATTCTTGAATCTTCAGTGAATTCTTTGCTGTTTGTTTCATGGCGTTGCATCTGTTTCTCATTATGCACGGGTGTTTTTTTTGTTATGCTCTATAGGTTTTATGTTTCACTGCACAATTTCCCTTTAAGTAGAATAAAATATCCACAATGTATTCATTAGTTGGACCAGTTCAGACCAGTGGAACCAAATTGTAAAGGGGCTTTACATAGACTTCGCTTCAGTAATGGTCAAGGGAATTTGAAAACATTTTGTGTTTTAATCAAACAACAAAGTATTACAGTACCATTCAGGATTGCACTTGATGTAAGTCAGGAGACTCAAAAGAGACAGAGTAAAAAAAAAAAAAAAAAGAGATCAGCCCCCCCACTCAGATCAGCTAGTGTTCTGGTTTTAATGGAGTGGCATGGAAATTTTTAAGTGACCCCAAACTTTTGACCGGTAGTGTGTGTGTGTTTGTGTGTGTGTGTATATATTGCAAAACTTTTAGTCTTTAGTATAGTGCAAGCCCCCAAACTATCCTGGCCTAGTGCATTTTATTATACCTTCCTTTTCAAATTCCACACATCCAGTTGCTGTCTTAATACTGAAGAATATCCAACTTTAAGACTAAGTGGAATCACAAAGTCTCAAAGAATTAACCATAATAGCTGTATATGTCATTTTGGCAGTAGAGGTTTTGCAATTTGTAACTTTTCACCACAACACAATGGTTAAACAATGATTTATTAATCAATAGTCACAACAATGAATGTGCTGGAGAGCGGTGAACTCCACGGTGATTTTTCTTTTTAAATTTGCAACACATCGTCCTATCTAAACAGGTAAATGACAACACCTATGACCGTACAGTTGCCCTTTTAAACATGACCATTGTAGTCACTTAATGGGTGGAGTTTTAAACACGTAGTGAACCTTGTGAAATAGAACTAGTTAAGATTATCCAACAAAAACACAGGAGTTGGCTTAAAGTGAGTCACAGAGGGATGAATAAAACAAGTTTATGAGTTTTGTAAAATTGCATTCAATTTCTAAACATCATTTCATGTTAGCTTTGGGGTGTATTTCATTCATTATTTAGTTTTGGGGAAGAGTGAGGGGGGGGGCAAAATATCAGAGACACCATAATGAGACACCGGATGAGAGAAAGCGAGTGATACAGACTTGGGAAAACAACGGGAACACAGAAAATGAAAGGGAGTGGGTGGGATTGGAAAAAAAAGAACAAAAAAAGATTAAAAGGATTGAGGCAGAGGCAGAACAGAATAAAGCCTGAGAAGCTGACATGGCAGCAGGATCTTCATGTGAGCCAGTGCAGATCAAAAGTTATTGCAAAAATAATGAAGAAGAACAATAAATTATGAGAAGAGGATTTAGGATGAGGGGGAGGAGAAGGATGACAGCAAAGGACTAAGAACCCACATGGGCGACATGGGGTGGACAGTAGAGGTCCATGTCAGCGGATGCGCGACAGAAAAGGACGAGTGGGGACACATCTGTGTGGACGCAGCCAGCCGTGTGTGACCGATGTGTCATGAGGTCACCTGTCAGCAATGGGGACTGCTGGGAACAGGGGCAAGGGCAGCACCACAGGAGGCAAACCAAGACAGTTGTAGAGGCGGGGGGAGTAGTGGAACAAAGGGTGAGGGGAGATAAATGCAGGCGGAATGGGTAATGCATCACACTAAAGGATTCTGGGGCAGTGGGGAGAATGGGAGCCTTTTGCTTCCAGTAAAGTTAAAAGAAAACAACTGTGTCCCCTTCAGTAATTTCAGTGTTTACTCTCTCCGAAATGCAGGAGTCTTTAAGTGAGCGTTCATGTCAACCCACAAAAGTGAACACAACCGCTGTGTGCGCACCCGTGTCTGCTCTGCTTCCACTAAAGATTTTGAATTCACTTTGAGGACAGCACGTTATCCCTCGCTGTCTTCCCGTTATGAATGGATGTTTGTTATGAACTTGTCCTTCCAGGTCAAAATTGAAAATGAACATTTGTATGTGCTTTTCCGATGTTTGTTGCTTTTTCTGATTTATTTGTCACTTTTTCCATGCTATTGGCGCTTTAATAAAAAAAAAAAACTGAGCTGGTTTAGTAATACGTTTTACACTTATTCTTGGAATTCATGGTCAACAAACCTCATTTATATCAAATTATACAAAAGTTTTTAGTTAAAAAGGCAGAAATTATGAATTAATTTCACTAAAAGTGAGGATGTTGAGTGGATCACATATGGGTATATGTCAAAGTTTAGTCTGGATCCTGTTTTGAAACCATTAAAAAAAAAAATTCAAATGCTATAAGATTTAATAAAACACCCCCCCAAAAAAAATCAATGAAACTAATCATTAATTATACCTGAAGAATATTGTATGGAATCATCAATGTTATTTTTGGGCAATTTGGTTGAAAGAAATCCATATTTCTGATATAAAACACTTTGAAACGGGTCAATTTGATCCGAGGACAACACAAGGCTTAAAGTCAACAATCCAACACAGTGGTGTGACGTAACAGGCTGCAGCATGATCTGGGGCTTCACTCATTCCATGCCCCCCTAGATCCACAAGTCCTCCAAACCACAGAACAACAGCAGTCATTTATTACTACCCTCTTATACGGCCGATAGGAGCGGTTCATGAAATAGCGCCGCTAGCCATGACAAGGAAATACAAATCTATATCTAAACCAGACAATGTAAGGGTTGCAGTTTTACAACTGTTTTTACAAGTCAACTGTCACGGCTGCAGGGTAGTCACTCCTTCTGTAGTTCTAGTGTAGTTACTCTTTCTGAGAAATTGTATCTACCCTTTTTCAGAAGGTTGGATACCCTTTTGAAAAAGGGTTTCAAGATAGCTACCCTTCTGAAAAAGGGTAACTAATCATTCGTTCATTCATTCTTTCATATTAAACATTCAGTGAAACACTTCTGGTATTTGAATTGCTAATAATTTAATACAATAATCATCATTAGCAAAACACCATTGCTGCTCTGAGACAATTGAGTGGCAGTATGAGTGGGTATTTACACTTAGTGAATTAAGTGTTATTATGTGGCTACAGGTCAGCGTTTTTTTAGAGCTCTCATATTTGGTTTTATTTAACAGTAAGCAACACATCGGTACAAACCTCATTGTTCATGTGGCTACACCTCTGCTCATCAGGTTTGAACATGTGCAAATATAATTAATAATTACTTTAGGAAAAGCTCATTGCTTACTAGTTTTCATTTTGTTTTAAATGCCCACAGAGACCTGGAGAAAATGCAGTGTGAGTGCAGCAGCCATTGCTGTTACCACAGGTGGGACAGCGGCTGTGAAAACCTCCTCCAGCAGACGTGGCCGAGCAGAGAGCTCCTCTGGGGAAGCGGGAGGTGATAAAGTGGCTGAGTGCTCCGGCCTACCTGTGACCAGTAACTGGCAGCATGACAAAGTGATAGTGGAAAAATGGAAGACAACATCTGTTCGTTTTTTTCACAGAAAAACACGGAGGGTGTTACAGTGGCAAAGGAAAGGGTGTCTTGTAAAGAAATCATCAATGAATGCATGTTTTGTTTTATTACCTGTTCATTGATCTACTGTAATGTTTTCATGTGTTGCACCATTGTGAAAAAAATTGAAAATGAAATGTTTTGAAATAAATGTGATCTAACTTCATCTGTGTGTAAAAAAAAAAAGATCTAATGAAGAGGCAAGGCCTCAGAGGATTAAAGAACTGTTTGAAATGTGTGTTAGAGGCAAAGGGGATGTTGATAATGTATTCCTTAACATAGTGGAATGTGCACAATTAATAATTCTCTTTTGGGAAATGGACTGTATTTGAGGCAGGAGTGGTTTAAATTTAAAAGACTCTAGCATAGCCACTGATGTTTAAGCGCTAATGTGTGAACTGACTGCAGGCAGTAAAGTTTAATGTTTATGGTTAGCACAGTTGGCTGCTTCAGAAGTTTGGCCCACAGCAGCAGAATCAGTACAGCTGGTGCTAATGGACTACAAAGGTGAAGTCAATTACAAGTATTTAGGCTGTGGGTTGTCCTTTTACCAGTTACAGGCTGTAAGCTACTGATATCCTGAGGTTTTATTACATCAAGAAAGACCAAATCACGTTCATCTCTGCACACCACACATTGGGTACATTAAATTACTTAAGAGAGCTAAATAAAATGTAACTCCGCACTAGACTGGGAGGAGAAATAAACATAGCTGCATTGGCCTTAATGGGTTAAACCCAAAATCAATGATACTGTTACATGACTGATGCACAGGTTAAGGAACAGGTTCTCCCCACTAGTTAGCAGTGTAAGGAGGACAATTATGAGTGCAGTAACTCTTTAATGTGACTTTGTGAGATTGCTAAAAAACTAGTCAATATCGATTGGGATTGTTCAGGTTTGATTCTGACCTGCGGTGCATTGCTGCATTTCATTCCCCCTCTCTTCCCCTTTCATTTCTTTAGCTATCTTATAAAATAAAAGCCTAAAATGCCCAAGAAACTGTCTTTAAAAACAATCATGTAATTTGCAGCGCACCCTTTTTAAACCCATTAAAAGTGTTAAATATGCACTCCGAGGGTCCCATCTTGCACCCAGCGCGGTGCAAAGCCCGACATAAGTGTCTTTGCTAGTTTAAGACCAATGCACTTGCCAATTTCCCGTTTAAATTGCAAATGCACCTGCACCCATCTTTGCGCCCATGGGCATGCTGGTCTTACAGTGAGGTGTGTTCAGGTGCATTCTTGGCGTATTGCTAGCTTGAGGCAGCAGAAAGTGATCGCGCCATTAACCAACAAAAAACTGCTCTAAAGTCAATAACGCAGCATTTCATTGTTACTTTAACTGTGCATTAGTAAAACGCCCCTAGGCTTGTGCACAGTGCACGCACACTATGTATGTTACACACACAAGGAAGCACAGCAGCACACACATATGCAAAAGATTACAATAAAAAATATTATGGTTCAAATCTGCCATCATAATAGCAATGCACCAAGGTACAAACGCGCCTGTTTTTTAAAGGGAATGGGAGATGACAGTCTGGTTGGTTTATTGCATGTTACCCCAAAACACACCTATGAAAGGTACACTAAGTACAACCCTTTTGAACCATGCCCCTGTTGCACAGACCCTTTTTTCTGCCGTAAAACTAGCAAACATGGATTGGGACACGCCCTAAACTCACCTGCGCCATGCACTTCATGCTGTGCACTTAGATCATTTAATTAGGGCCCGGAGACTACATATTGTGGTTAAAATGTGATGGCGCTGCTGGGTTTATGTGATTCACCTGTGTCTCTGTTGCCTCTGCAGGTGCTCGTTATGTTAACCTGGATCACCTGAGTGTTCCTGGGTTATGTAAGCCAGCTCTCTCTGCCGGCTGCTGGTTACTGATTTCCCATCTAAACATGTTCCTTTGATGGATTGGGTTGCTCATGTTGTTTTAGTTTATTCCAATGCTGTCAATTCACAAACATCATAATGCACATATACACCACTCACTAAACTGACAACCACACCCCATGCCTTTAATAATCATTTAATTTGGCCTGATCTGGCTTGTTTGGGTTAAAAAGTGTAATTTTTTTAAAACGTGTGTGGCATAGTGCTTGTGGCTAAGACCGGTTAAAGTTACAGGCCCCGGAGAAAAAAAGTCAGTATGTTGACCTGCTGCTTATCCGTGGAAATGAAGGAGGAGCATAGATCCTTTTTAGCAGGGTAGCTAGTTAGCCCAGAATGTTTTCATTCTGACATCACCAAAGAAAATCAAGAGTTTAACAGTTTTGCTAACAATGCACAGTCTCTACAGGATATACACAGAGAATATTCCGATCCTCAATGTAACCTCATAACACTATGGTTATGATTTTAAAATCAATTGCATTAGAGCAAAAAACCTACTGTTCAGTCCATTGGTTACGAATCTGCTTGTGTGTTTTTGGTTTTAGAAAAGCCCAAAACTAGACAACAGACCAAGCTCAGTCTTTTAAGATGTGAGATTGAGCGTTGATCTGGGGAAGGAAGGGGCGTGACCAACAGGCATAGTTCAAATGACTCCGAACGCATTTGGATAGTTCTTCAACCAATCAGACCAACAATCCAGGTGACGTAGAAGGGACAGCGTCATCAACGGGTTGCTGCGCTTCGGTGGCCGCCATGTTGAATGTGAACAAGAAGCTGCTTGGTCACTTCTCTATTGTCATTCGTTAAACCCACCGTTAGCGTGCCAGGTACCAAAGCCAGTTTGTGATTGGTTCCCGCAAAATTGTGAACGGAAGCAGGAGAATTAAACAGGGAGAAATCAAATCGGCAGCAGATTGGGCGTGGTTTACCCAGTCTAAGCCAAAACATGAACCTCTAAACTCTTCGTGATTGTGTAACAGTAGCACTGTTAAAACAATCTTCTACACACCACCCTGACACGTTGACACATCCATCCATCTAAGTCTGCCATAGTGTGTTACTGTTGCTGAGCGTCTGCATTATTGGACAATCCCTTTTTGTTTCAAGGCCATCCCTAGTAACTTCATTAAACTATGTCACTTTCTTTAATTATTATATATTACATTTACTTACATTTACATTGCATCACTTGTGCTCGGTTACAACAACACAACTCATGCACTATGGGCAAAACTGGGGTGAGTTAATTCAAGGCTTTTCTATACTATACTTAGCCAACTGAATATTTGCGCCCTATGCAGACGTTTTCTTAATAAAAAGGAGAAACAATTTGGCTGCCAGTTGCTCTCACAGAAGGCAGCACATCATCACATCAGGAGCACCACTCTAACAGCAACAGCACAACACTCTGGAGTCTCAGTGCTAGTGGGATGTATCATTATTGCCTGAGTGAAAACAGCCCTAACAAACTAAAAGAAAAAAATCTTAATACATTGAAGTTCATCTGGTTTTAACATCATTCAACCGTGTTATTTTTTTGTGCTTGCAACCTTTTAATCTTTTAATCTTTCTTTTTTTGGAGAATTGAAGCTCCTTCTTGACCTTTGTGTGTGTGTGACTAAATTATTTAAAGCATAGTGAAATCAACGTTACAGTTTTTTCAAAGCTTTCAACCGCATGCCAGCATTTTCATCAATACAAATCTAAAACAACATAAAATCCTTTTTTTAAATGCGTTAGATTTCAATTTGCATTAACATGTGCATTTCGTTGCATTTATTTAAACTGTGGAGAACATTTGATTTGTCTTAATCCGAATGCTGAAGCCTTACAGTACATTAGCTGTGGCTGAACTTAAAGGTACAATTCGCAGCAATTTTCCTAAAGAACAATGTACTATATAGTCTCATACAACAGTAATCTCTCTCAATCATTTGTCCCACGTTTAGTGTGCTGCAGGGGACAAAAAGCTGCGGTAAAGTCTGACTGTTTCCAGACGATTTCAGACTGAACAGGAAGTGACATAAACACTGTGGTGCAATTCCAATTTAATAAAATATAATTAGACCCACATATCAGCTGCTACACAGTCTACAGTTGTTTTAATTAAGACAGAGTAGCTGTCAAAATGTCCTACATGCTATCTGTTGCTGATTTTAATTAACAACAGACTGTACATGATCAGCAATCTGAACAGATTTAGTCTCTCTGACTTCTAAGCGTAACTATCAGCCACATAACACGTGTTCTGTACAGAATATTACTTTAAATCAGACAAATAGCAGTTAAAATCCCTCTGATTCAAAAACAAAGTTTTTACAAAACGCCATCATGTTGAGTCGATTGTGAACCAATCAGCTGTCAAATCAGCTATGAGGCCGGCGTTTCCCAGCATGCACCGGGTCCGCCTGGCTCTTGCAGTCGGTGAAAAGAAACTGCGCTGCCTGTGTCTCAGACCTGCGGCCGCCTTGCTCTCGTGGGATTATCGTTGCACTCGTGTGCATGACATCAGAGCAAGTCGGGATCACGTCAGACACAAATCTACCCAGCATGCAAAGGGCGCCGATCGCCGGTGATTTATTCTAGGCAGACCTGGCTCATCTTGAGCGAGCCTAGTGTCTGGTTCTGCAGAGTCAACTTGTACTCTGCTTTATTTTTTTCTTATCTGTACTTGACATTTATGGGTGTCAACCATAGCCTCGTGGGTGTGTGACCCCCACCGTTACCAGCTTGCAGGGTGTGCTGCCTGTTGAATCGATGTGTGTTTAATGCTAACTCTGTTTGACCAACACCCCTTACGCACATGTAGTAAAAGGATCCACACAGTAATGGGCAATAGTCAATAATAATAATGCAATGCGGCACCTTCCTGCAGGGTTGTGTTAAAATGCTCATGTTTTACCCATTTTCAGGTTCATAGTTCCATTAAGAGTTTATATCAGAATATGTTAACATGGTTTGATCAAAAAAAAGTCTAGTGCAGACTTTGGCCTTTTTCACTTTGTAAACATATAACATGCACAAAACAGATATCCAACACAATAAAGGAAAGGGAAAAGCATATGACCACTTTAATAATAGATTTGTATGGATGCTCAAACAGTGTATTCAACTGAAAACACCGTCCACCCTCCTACATACTTCAGCTCAATTTTCATTTGACCGCCTGGGTTTGCGGGATTTTCTTGGATTTCTCAGGCCGAGTATATGGCGGTCCAATCAGCGAACAGAGGGAGTGGCTGATGTTTGGTAACTTTCGGTGAGTTCCGCACTAATGATGTTGGAGAAAAATGCGAGTGAAGCCATTCGGCCCGTTTGTTGGCAACGTTGCTGAAAATCGAGAAGTTAAAGCCCGAGCAAGAAAATCTTTGAGTTCTGTTGATGGCCCTCCTCCCCAAAGGGTTCAGAAAAAGATCCAGTGGTTTTAAATATCAATAGAGTACCCGCCTCCAAGGAAGTTAACACTTGTCAATGGAGAGTGGCCAGACTCTCTGTACAAATGAAATGTAACGGAGTCTGGTAGGACCAGGCTGATGGTAATTGCCTTTGGGGTGGACTTTGGGCTTTTTTTACGTTGTAAAGCTATGACAAACACAAAAAAGATATATAATACAATAAAGGAAAGGGGAAAATCCAAAAAGCATTTAGGTGTGGGTGTGTTCATTTCTCTGATTCACAGCTTTGTTTTTCTGCATCCCTGTCTTCATTCATGTCCAGCCTAACAAGGAAGAACAGCAACCCTTCCCTCTTTTCAGTGGACAGTCTTGAATAAAAAAGTGAAACTACCTATTCACTTTCTGCATACCTTAGTGGAATTATTCACAAAGGAATGAAAGATAAAATCAACAGGTCTGACCCATGAACTATTACTTATTTCAAATGTGTCACATTTTCACATTCTGCAGTTGATGTCTCAAGGCCCTTCTCCCTTCTTTCACTCGGGACTATTGGCCATTGGAAGCCAAACGAATGGCAAAAAATTGAGTCATACTTCCTTGAATGTGATAAATATGACACATCTCTTAGCTGTGAGTGCTGTATGGGGGTTCCACTCAATTTGTTCTCAATAGTAATAAAGGTCCAGCTGTCAATGAAACTAAAACATGGACAAGGAAAATTATCCTTTTGTGTATAGTTATGTGACCTTGTTGTGGTTAGTAATCATTTGCATTCATTATTTCATGCATGTGCGGCACATATTCTTGACTACACAAGTCACCAATTATATAACAACAGATGTCTGTCAAACTTTAAGAGGTGTTGATTTTTATAGTAAGTCAGTGGCTTAGTTGTAAGTATTGTTTTTTCATGGGAAAAGTAGCATGCTCAGGGCTAAGTGGCAGCAACCGCCCAAGCAAAAATGAATCATATTAAATGTGTCATTCAGTCGGGGTGGGGGGGGGGGTTCTTTGACACAGTCTAACGTCTGTGCATGCCGCAGACAATGAGAAACTCTCAGAATCTCTCCATTTAATGCAGTTCATTGTTAAAGTATATCTCTAGATATTTCAGAAATGACCACAAGATTTGAACAAAATCACTAAGCAGCACCTCTGGATCTGATCCTTCGTGGTCATTCAGTGTGTTGCTGTGAACAGGGTTTATATACTTCATTGCTGCATAGGTTCATTATGTTAGTGTTTTTCCCTCTTCAGTTTTTAGTTGGATTATTTTTGTCTTCTGTATAAACACACCACATGATTATTTCACTGAAAGTATATTAAAAGAATGAATTATATACACGTCCTTCTGGTTTAGCCACAGCCAGTCCGACATATTTGGTATAATTGGAATATTTACAGGTACCGATTACGACAAAAGTTAAAATTTTAATTTCTCGAAAATTTGCGCCTAACCTGACAAAAAATAGGACCGCTTTTGTCAGCTGAGATTATTTGCGAGGTGGATGAACAGCATTTCAGTTTAATCTTGACTAAGGACATTAGTGTTTAAAAAAGAATTAAAACAAGTTAATTCACCTCAACCTACATTACTGTCCAAGTGTGAGAGGCCAAGCTCTTGAATCTCAGAGACCAGTGAATACAGACTTACTTACAATACTGACAGTTGAACTGTGTATAAACTATCACAGCTTTTCTAATGTATTACAGGATTAAAGTTCTTATCAAGTAGACATCAATATAGTTTTCATTTTTCTGTCAAGTTTGCATTACTTGTCTATTTGGCAACCTTGCTAAAAACAAGAAAGATAAACATTTTTTTTTATCATTCTGTGTGATACAAACTATCCATCAAGACATTCTATATATCTTACATCTGCTCATTTTTCTCACAGTGTGTGTGAAGAACTTCCGAAGAACTTGTGGCGGGACACTGTAATGTTTCATGTCCTTGACCTCAAAGTCTGAGGCTTCCTACAGCGTCACGGCTTAATTGTGGTAGATCCATGAAAAATGGCTTCGAGCTTTGTTTGTTTGTATTTGTACCCTGAATTGGAGTCTTGGATCATTTTATATACTCTGCCATTAAAAGGGAAGATCAGATCGAAACCTGCCGACAGCCCGGCCAATCAGCTCACTGGGAAAAACGCTGTCGTTATCCCCATTGCCTCCGACATTAAATAAAAAGACAATAAACTGAAGTAAGACAGAGCTATAAATATTTTCATAGTAGAATAGTCAGTAGAATTACTTTGCAGTTGCTCTGGAGCATGGGTTACCATGGTGATCTACCCCGGTTTAAAATAAGCCAGATTTGTGATACTGTAAACCTTGAAATAATCCCAAAGATAACGGGCTAACAAACTAACCCTGCTGTGACAGGCCCCTGCTCTCCTCCACAGTTGGGTGTTGTGCCTGTGGGAAACAAATCGTGGTTTCTTGATGACGAAGATGATTATGGTAATACTTTCTTCATATCACATCCTATCAAGTCTTAAGTTTTTCTTGCATCATAGCAACTCCAACTTCAATGAAGACATTTCTGCAGTCAAAAAAGCAAGCGTAGCCCTTCAAAATGTCAGCTTCATTGCTAACAATCAGTCTGTTAGTCAGTACATTAGTATGTTCTTTTTTTAATTGTGTACTTGTTGGGAATTACTAACTGGTTATACTGACACCCGATCAACTAATCTATTTTTCCCCACTCTACTACTCATAATAACTCATCGTTGTCATTCATTACCAAAACCTTAAAAACTCAAACAGAAAAAGAGGAGACAAAGAAAAAGAAGAACAAATGAAAACTATGCAGCTTTGCTGCTAATAAAGGAAATCACATAAAGACCCAGCTAGGTGGAGGACGGGGAGGGCCTCACCATGGATGAGTTATTGTTATAAATTGATATACTGTATGTGCAGAATATGCATGTCAATGGGTCCCTGGTGTGCAGTGTTCTGATAACACTGTAGTAAAATAAGTGATTAAACCAATACAAAACAGGCACACAGGAAGCGAGGGAAAAGAGAGCGGAGAAATACACTGACAGCACCTCCTGTTAATAGAGGCATACGGCGGCACGAAATCCTCTTTTGAACATACATCACGCCGCAATTATATTTCTCCTGCAGTAGCGCGAATGGATGGCATTGTCATCAAAATAATGCAATCTATTGTAAATATGATAGTTTATGGTAATTTGCATTGCGTGCCAATTCTAATCTTTCACCTACTTTTCCCACGGAGCACGTCATACATATGCAACCCCATTAAGACTGTTAACAACTTTATGTCAATATCATTACCATAATAGAGAATAATACAGTTACTTTTTTTTGGCGGGGAGGGGGATTTGAGGTAGGGTTGGAAAATCTCAAGAGTAAGTGGAACCAAGGCCCAGCAAACATAATTAGTATTTGAGGAAAGAAAATACGCAAACGTTTTCAAATGTGTGTTTTATTAGCAGAGACAAGCATTATGATCTAAGATGTGATTAGTGTGCATCAAAAGTGTGTACGTGTGTGTGTGTTTGTGTGTATTGTGCATCAGCCTCCAGCGGCCCAACTGCTTACATACTGTCTGCAGCCATTATGAGGAGGAAGGCCCTCATTGTATGAAGGACAAAAGCGGCGTGTGCCACCGGTGGGAGATAACGGTGATTTATGAGGGCCTGTCACAGCGCTGCCAGGTAAACATGCCCTTTAGGGGGGTCCCTCTGTGAGTGCCCCGCCATTCTCTATCCATAAGGAGAAGATGGTAGCAAAGTATGGCATATCCTCCTAAACACTGGCAGGCCAAACACTGTTTGCTGTTGCACTGAAGCCTCGTGGGAGTGGTGAAGTAACGCCATGGATAAAATGAGTTGCATTTAAATTTCCGTTTATCACAACTCAGTCAGGCCAACACAAAAACACAGAGCAAATGGCTTTAATTATTCAATGAAATTAAAGGGAAAACATGATTTTTACAAAAAGAAGCCTGAAATTATTGTCCTCTTCATCATCAACATATTTTGAAAAACATGACTAATCATCATGTATGTTAAAATTAGGCGCATGAAAATGACAAAATAATGTAAATCGATAAAGGAAAAACTCCAAATGGCCTCTAAAACATCTGGTATTGAAAACTGCATCATCATTCAGTACCTAGTGTCAATACCTAAGGACTAAATCATCAGCGCCATGAGACAATAAGCATGCAGCATAGTTCTACCAAGCTCTAATGGAATCTTACATCATATTAGTGATTGGCCGTCTAACATTACAAAGAATTAAATCAGAATCAGAAATACTTTATTGATGCCCGAAGGGAAATTCTGTTATACAGTTGCAAGAAGAATATAAATATCAGAGTAGAAATATAAATAAAGAAATATAAGGACTGTGGATATGTAAAGTATTTACATAGTATATAGTACAAGGAATTTTTATTAAACAGTAGTCACATAATTAAGGAGCTGTAATGGTGTAATGCAACAGTAATAATGAATAAATAGTAGCAGCCAAGGTATTGCACAAATTTTAAGCCAGTGTTATTGCACAAAATGGGTAATATTGTCCAGTTTCAACCTCACTAATTGGCTGTGTGTCAGACACTTAGAGGGAGGAGTTATAATGTTTGCCGTTTCACCTGAAACGACAGCTGGTAGCAAAGGGAGAAACAGATTTTTTAAATCCGGGTTGTGACTTTGTAATTGGCCCTTAAAATTTGTGTACACTTCTGATTGGTAAAGCAGGAAGGTGTACGCCTCCAACAGCTGATTTCATTTAGGAAGAGAGCATTGATTAAATCAGGTCTTCCTGATAGGATTCACGCTGAGCTACATTTCAGTCAGGAGAGACTAGTTGCAGATATGCGACAGTTATACACAACATGATAAAATATGCTTTTATTTGGATAACAGCTGAATTGATTTAGGAGTGCATCGATTAAAAGGTCAAGAATTCACGCAGAGCTACATATGATGGTGGCTCTGCCTTAGAACTTTCCAACAGACTGAGACTGACTGTATAACAAGAGGAGAGACTAAGTCATTGGACTTACCCCTGGCTTCTTATTCTCACGAGACTGGCTCCGTTAAAACTGGGGTACACCACCATGATAACCACAGCCTGCAGGTTGAACTGGCTCCATAAGTGGTTCAGTTCAGAAGATTGAATTGTATGAAGCTGAATGGTATGGTGCAAAATTTGAGAGCTTGTAGCCTTCACGTGAGCGCTTGTAGAATACAATGTGAGAACTTGTAGGACAAAATGTGGAATTAGAAATTAACATTTTCATGTTAACATTTTCAATTGTTTGCTACTGTGAGAAATGGAACAGCATGAAAAGAGTGTTGGGCATGTCAAGTCAACTTTCCCTCGATAAAGAGGTTAAAATCTATCTTTTGTGAGTTGCAATAACAGGGGAGGCCATATCCAATCATACTCCCTCAAGCGACAGAAGACACAATTGTTCATCTCCACTCTATGGCCATCCCACATACAGAGCTAGGCCTCAGATTCTCCACACTAAAAAAAGATTAGAGTCAGAGAGAGTGTGTATTTAAAAGGGGTTTTCGGTAGGCCCCACTTGCGCAGAAGAATGGGAGAAAAGAGATCCGGGATGAAGATGTGTTGTCTCAATGTAAGCCTAGTTAATAATTAAAACAACTTTGTGGTCCCTTAAAATGAGGAGAGTGAATATAATGAAACACACACTGGTGCGAACATTTAGGGAAACCTTACAAAGAAAACATACAGAAAAAAAATTACAATCGTTGATGCTCAGGAAGAAGAAACAGCTTATATAAGCTGCTTTCATGAAATCATTCACTTGCATGACGTTACTTCTTTTACCTGTGAAACTTAGTTATTCGCCCTTTAACAGTGTTTTATGAGTAATTTCTAATTTAGATCTTACTTAAAAAACCTTAAAGGGATTTCATGTGGTTTAACATTAGAAACGCGCCTTAGCAGTGGAAATTGGTTATGGTACAGAGAGGATGTATCTACAGCAACCGCACAGCATGTCACTTCCTCCAGAGGAGAGAAGAGATTAGCAGAGCCTGATTACCTGATTGAAAAACTCACTCACTACGACTCCCAGTCACCACTGAGGGTCTCAAGAAGCTGATGTAATCACAAGAAAGGTGAGAGACACTGTGAGACACGTTGGGTCGGTGCATTCACATAGCACTGATCTCATTCAAATTCTAACCATTTTTGTGCTTTTGTTGGGATTAAGTGAATTTGTTACTTTGACATGAGTGGGTTCTGGGATAATGAGTTTGTTTGACTGCTAAAACATGCCGCTGTTACCATGAGGTAATTATGAGGCAATGATGAAAGTTATTCTGGAGGTTTTTTTGAAAACCTTACACAGTGCCGGCTAGTAAATTCCAAACACTTCAATCTGTTTTTGGAACATAGCTCAATCAGTAATGATCTCAACGATTTTCATTTAAATGTCTGTTTAATCCAGGAGCCAACTGAATGAGTGTTATCAGCTGTTATTCACTAACATAGATACAATGCTTTATGGCCCTATTCTACTTCCTAGTTGGCCCTGTAGGCTGTTATAATATATTGCTGGGTCACCCATTCACGTCACTATCAGATGCTCAGTGAAACTTCTCAAAGTTACTGCTGTTACATAATGTAGTTTAAAGAGCGACAATCGTAGGGAGTAGAATTTAAAGACTCCAAACTGGACTGGACTGAACTCCAAATCAAGGGGCAGGTTGGGGTGCTGGATGGCTCAACAATCACAGGACTTTCACCAGGAAAACCGGTGTTTGTGTCCCGTGTGAAACCAAAAGTAAACAGGGACTTTTTGGGGACTTTTTTAAAGTTATGTAGGCTATGCAAGTTAATATTCTTTAGTCATGTTCTTAACTATGGCCACAAATGTAAGTATTTTACCCAAACCATTATCTTTTCCAAGCAGTACACAGGACCCCCGTAGTATAAAAAGTGAAGCCAAAGGGTCCAGACCTTATGAATGAATTATAACAGCCTTTTGAACCTACTAGTAAGTGTAGCAGGTTCCTTGTAACCCATATCTATGGGCTTTAATAATAACTGGTATTGGACATTAAATTGAGCGCTGACAAAGAAAACGGTTAAGTCACTATCGCCAAATGAGGAAACACAACGGTGATCAAGCCTGTGGCCTAATGATGAAAGCCCTTGAAATTCTATTACTATGAACTGGCTGTCCTGGGAAAATTCATGAGGCAAACAGGTAGTGACATGTTTTTTATTACCCGGCAGTGGTGGTTCTATCAGGGATGGTACAACCCGGTGAACAGGTCACACAGGTGACACTGGATCTCTGTGAAGTGACACAAAAACACACCAGCATTTAATGAGGTATAGGTGCCGCCAAAGACAATGAAACGAATATCTTAGAGATTGCAACTTTGAAGCTGTAGTACGTAGGTTCTGTTGCCCCCATGAGGAATTCTAAGTAATGAAACAATAACACTGTCAGTGCATCCGCATGGCGCAAGCCTTCAGTAATTGCGTACCACCGCCACCCCTCCTCCACGCAGTTGCTAGTAGGGTTTATCATGTAAAATAAAGGAGGACACAGGATTAAGAAAACATGATTGACTCTTCAGAAAAAAGTAATTATCTAGTAATATGTTTGTCCTCTTCGTCTCCAAAGCTGAAAGCTGCTGTTGTCCTTAACCTAGCGGTTACGTAAAATGCATCACTCAAGCTGCTTTGCGCAAAAGTTGCCGGACTACACCGTTTTGTTAAAACATAGCCATACAGTGAAATACAGAGAAAGTTTTGTGGAGTGGATAGGCTTAAATACCTTTTGAACCAATTAGCTTTGAACTTATTTGGCAATGCCTTGAATGTAACAGACGTCCATTAATATAGAATAGTTTTATTAGAATAGTCTAATATAGAATGCAAGTAATAGCCAATACCCAAATACGTAGAATACGTAGACATCAATGAGGCTGACACTATATTTGAGAAAAATAGTAATTGCATTTGTGTCCAATGTATGTTTTAGTTTTACAGTGTCTGCCAGGAGCAATTTCCCTTGCAGCTGTGACAGTACACAGTACTACCATGTAATACAGACATATGTCATATTTGTCTTATAAACTTGATTTAAGATCTTGATATCCAACTGGAGATATTGGTAATTATTCTCTTTTTATTACGATATCACTGATGTAGATGTACAGTTTCTGGCAGCACTGGCGCTTTTCAAGGCTACTCGCCTTGTCCTCGTCATAAAATAAAGCTGACAGGGTGATTACGTATGGGGGGGCAGCACAAACTGAAACGTCAGGACCTGCCGACAGCACACCAGTGACAAAACAATTGACCAGTGGATCTAATACAAAGATGATGTCAGACACTTGTTGCCATAATGGGATGCCGCTGATATCCAAATGCTATGGTTTGTTGTTATTCATACTTGCTGTTGTGAAGCATTGTAGCAACTTTTGAATGTAATAGAAATGGCTCCCTAACATTCCCAGACTGCTGACTCTACTACACTTCTTATGAAGAAAATAAACCGTTTTATCTCCTTTTAAGGGGCGTTCTTCCCTGGATTTTGACTTGCCACAGCAAAAATACATTTAAGTGGAACTTAAAATGTTAATGATGGCTTCCCTTTATTTGGATGTGCCATTAAGGCATGAGAATGAACCAGCAGGTCCAACACCAGGACCCTGGAACTGGCACACCTAAAAGGATACCATATCTAATAATGATGCCATTAGTTACACCTGTGCTTTTCAGTTTAAGAGATCACATGTATGCTGTGAAAATCTGTATTGTTCTTAGTACCCAGTGATTATTACTTGCAACTTACAAGAGACATGTACTTTATTGTTAAGACCACTGTGTTACTAGTGGTTTGAAAATGTTCCAGAATGTAAGCTGCAACACCCTATTACAAAAAGACAAAGTTAAAATAGTCTCTAGGATTAAAAATAAAAGATTGTAGAGATTTGTACTGACAAAATGACTTCAGTTCTGTGCTATATTTATTTTGGTGTTGCAGTGTTTTAGTTATCTCTCCTGTTAATGTTGGGATTTCATCAGGCGCAGATGTGCTGTGTTCCAGCTGTGCCGCGGGGCGTTGCACAGGCCGGGCAAGAAATGGAACAGCTAGAGCATCCGGTCAAAATTCGAAATAAACACCCTGTGCAGACTCCTGATTGTATGTCACATTGCTACACTATTTAAACAACTAAAACCCAGTCAAAAATCTATGATCCATGTTGTTCATAAATGGACTAAATGGAAGAAACCATATAACTATGTACACCCCTTAGTCAAAGCACAAATATCCAGGGTAAATCCAAAACCAAATCAACAAAATCTGCAAGCAAAATGCCTTTAAAAAAAAAAAAAAGCTTCTGGTGTGTCATGACACACGGTGGAGAACAGAACATGGTGCATCTGCACGCAATGGAATCCCCAGGTGATGGACTCTCATCATTAGCGAACCACAACAGAGCAACTGGACTCTACATATTTTTCGTTGGGCCCTCTGCAGTATACTCACAGCACAATCCATTTGTACAGAGAGTCTGGCCACTAACCATTGACCGTGGGGGAGGAGAACAACAACATCATGGCTACCGACAAAACTCAGCAAAGATTGTTCTTGCTCGGGCTTTAAAGGGGTGATAGAATGGTTTTAGAGAGCATTTCACGCTGTTCCTTAAGGTTTCCTAATAGGGTGCGTAACATTGGTTGGGTTGAAATGCTTTTTTATGGGTCCTGATGCGCCCCTGTTAATGGGTCTGGATTGAAACAAGAGGTTTTCTGCCTCTATTTGGTCTGGTCATAAATATTTAGATGAGCTGCGCGCTGATTGGTTGAAGGAAGCACATATATACACATATATACATACACACACACACACTGGAGACAAGACACTGCAATGTTATACATTGTTTGTCTGCTATTTTATTAGAAAATTTATTTCGGACACTTTTTTACGCGAGAAATCAACCATGTGTCGTTTTACGTAAATTGATGGCTGGTTGCAAATTTGGTAAGATGGTGTCAGACTTCAGGAGCTCCACACAGTTTGACGAGACGGCGGCCGCACGTGGCGCTCCCTACCCCGCAAAGTCAACGTTACTGGGTAAAACTTAACTAAATGAGATACTCGCTCACAAATTATAAAAAACTAATTACTTCAGAAAGTAACTAATCCGTTACTTTCAAGTACATTTTCAAATGCTCAAATGTGACCATAGCAAAAACAAATAACATATGTACACTCTTTGTAGTGCAATAGATAGATAGATAGATAGATAGATATTTATTGATCCCAAAAAATGGGAAATTATGGTGTTACAGCAACACACTCTTTGTACTTTTGTGTGTGTGACAGCAATTAGCTTCGGCGCGAGTAGCCACTCTAGAGTCATAGTGCCTATGTTTTCTGACCACTGTGGAAAATCTTTCGCAGGAAAAGTTACCCGCCCCTTGATTTCATAACACCATTAGAGCTAGCTAGCCTCCTCCTTTTGCCTCAAATTGAAAATGGACCAAAGTGTTAACTTTGCAAGACCTTAGTGTAGCTGTGATATACACGTGGTGACGAAATTCAAACTGTAAATATACCATAGTTAAACTGAAAGTGAACCCGGGGTCTGTGAAAGGACAGGCTGGGTGGCGATATAGCAACACAGGCAGGAAAGCCCACAGCCCGTGGGGATCCACTGAGCTCTGTCACACACACACACACACACCACGACAGTGCTGCCCAAGTTGCTCCATTGCTGCCTGGCCTGTCCTTTCACAGAACCCGGGTTCAATTTCGGCATAACTATAGTATAGTATTTTGTCATGGCGTGTACATCACAGCTACACTAAGGTCCTACAAAGCTAAGACTATTGTTAATTTAAAGCATTTTTATGAATTTGAGGAGTCTGTTAATGAGGACCTGCTAGCTAGGCTATGTTTCTGTTGAATCCTATAGCAAAGCTACACTTTCGGCATAAGTACAGTATATTTACAGTTTGAATTTTGTAACATAACAAGCTCACTGCCCGCCCTCACACACACCGGCCATGCAGGAAGAAGGGAGGAAGAGCAGCGAGCTGCAGGCCCTGGAGCTCTGTCAGGGCAGCGGCGTTTGGTGGTCCAGTGACCTACTAATGGTGACTTTGCGCTGGGTATGGAGCGCCACACAGTCTTGCATAAAAAAAGGGAATTTAGTGATGAAATAAAAAAATAACAATTTATACGATTTCTGAGATCTGCGCAACCTATTCAGAAAATTACCTGATCTCAGATCAGTGGTGTAGCCTGTGGAATCTACGGGGCGTGACAAAGACAGAAACCAGGTGCCAAATGAGGAGGAGCCACAAAATTGACGTCAACTATGAGCTTTGTTGAGATCTGCCCGTTTTCAGAGGCAGAGCTGTCAATGGGATTTTTAGGTTTTATGTATATATCCTCTTTACCCACCAAACGGTCGTTTTTCAACTTTGACGAGGTAAAATCGGTTTTGCATTCTATCACCAGTTTAACTTCTGAATATTCTGCAGCATTGCCACAACGGACCGCATCTTTCTCAACCGCTATTACGGAACTCAAACAACCTTAATATCATCGTTCTCAGCCACTCCCTCTTTTTGCTGATTGGAACGGTAAACATTTGGCTGAAGAAAACCCAAGATTATACCGTAAAATTGTGCAGAAGTACATAGGCGCACGGGGCCAGGCTAAGATTGAATAGATTTAAACAGATTCGGATTTGTCACTTTAAAGTATGTTCAGCTGAGGGCTAGGGCTAACCCTGGACCATTCTGCTATTTCTATTGCCAAGTTTGAAGAATAGCTTTGCTAAAGCAACACGTTGCCTTTCAATCCCAGTAGCATTATTGTGCACTTGAAACAGGAAGCAGTTCCTGGAAACATTTTGCGGCTGAGCTTCCAGTTTAATTTACTAATGACTGTTCTCTTATTCTGTTCTCTTGTAGTATAACTGTTGCTCAGTGGGATCTTTGTCTCTTTCTGCCCTTTCAATTATCAGTCTGGTTGAACCATTGTACAGTGTTTCTTGTGCATGTACAAAATTAACCATTCATCCATAATAAAACAGATTTGTAAAGAGGTCTTTGTACAACGTAAAAGCATGAAAGCCCATTCAAAAATATAGAGTAGTCCTCTCAGCCATCTAACTGGGCCCAATCTAGCTTTTGAATGGTAGTTTAGTTCAAAATACCATTTTGAAATGGTATCAGGAGCTGGGAGAAGAGGGCATTAGGATGCATATTTTGTAAAACTTTCAAATGATATACAAGTGGTGCCTATACCTGCCTATCGCTGACAAAATTTACTATACTGTGGCACACTGGTCCGTAAAATACCAGAACTATAGCTTTTCTCTAGTGTTTATTGTGCATTTACACTGTTACGGTTACTGGACAGCTGGGTTATACATCTTGTGAGGCCAGTACAGCTTCTACGGACTAAAGTACTCAAGGGCAAGTCATTATTTATAAAATGGATCTGATGGTGACCTTTAAAAGGCTCTTATTATGTCTTACTCCAACCAATAATGCCATGCTTTAGTTACCAAATGAGCAGAACATCTTATGGCTGGCTTAACAGTAAAACATTTGGGATTTGTCTGTTGTATTATAATGTTCTGTCTAAAAGCTATACCTTAATTTTCTCAATATTAAAACAGTTTCAGTAGCTGTGTCCATGCAGCGACAAGTACAACCCACTACATTTGTAAACAGGGAGTGAGGGTGTAAGACAGAAGGGTTTTAATGAGCCACCATTCATGAAAGGGTCTGACACAAATTAAAAATAATGGCAAGATTTGTTCATTCCCTACAGCTGATGATCAGACCACACAGAGAGCCAACACACTTAAAATGTTCAGACACCGGGAGTTCAATTAATTTCCAAATCCGTTTCATTTGAAGAAGCCTTAAAATTGATTTTCCCTGCCATGCAGCGCCCCAAACTCAACATTTAATGCCGAAGACACATCACACCCCATTCACTTCCACTGGCTCGGCTGTTTAGACACCTGCTGGCAAACAGAGCAAGAGTGAAGTGAATGTTAACAACACAGACCACAGAGTTCTCACTTAATATAGAAGGCTCCAACTAATCCAAGTGCATGGAAATTACATTTCTTCCTTGTTTTCATTAAACATTGTAATGCCACAGCAAGCAAGGTTGTGGTTACACCACAAGCTTTAAAAATAGGGAGAAAGTTTCTATTTCATTCCTATTTATTATATCTATTAAGTATGTCTATCAAATAAGTTAAAAGAATTATGTTTATATACTCATTAATATTGAATAATAACATTCAGAATTGAAATTTCTTTGGCAGAATAAAGCTGCATTTTCTTAGGTCTGGGTTTTACTACTCTTCCAAACTAAAAGGAAAAGTCCCACCTTTGCAGTATTTTTAAATACATCTGCTAACAGAAAGGTTCTTAATTGTCCACATTCTTTATGTATTTTACACACTGAGGAGATAATAGTCAATAATGCCTTGACAAAAGTTACAGAAAACTGTAGCTATGCATTGACTTGTGCCAGGTTACATCATGATTCACAATAAGAAGTTTGACCAGGATAGAATTTAGAGTGATAATGGACACTGCATGCGGCTTGCCAGATTTTCACTTCTGCTTTCCCCCAGTACTATCTTCTCTGTCTTAGACATGGTCATTGAATATGTGAGGGACACATTCTGCCACATTTACAAAGACAACTCTAGCTAGTCCTCCAAGACGTACTGTAGGAAAGGGTAGAAATACGTCTGCGCAAAGTTTAAGGAGCTGCACAGCTGAATAACTGAAAAGCCTTCTCACCCAGTTTAATGATCACTTCATGAACCACAAAGGATTGGGTATTTCGTAGCCTCACTGGACCCACGGTGTATCTCTAGGGACATGAATAATGTTCTTTATGCTACATTTCCAAGATCAGTTGAAAGCTCTGGAGGCAACGATTGGCCAGGGTCAACTCTAAACTAAGGGCCACTGTGCACTCAATCCACTTTGAAGGTAGACAGTTAATCTACTTAGGTTTCTCCAGAGGAATGACTTGAAACAAAGCATGGCAGAGCTGTACTATCTCACTTGTCTTGTCTGGAGAGGTCATCCTAAGAATACCACAGGGCAAACACGACACACACATGAAAGGGATACAATAATGTCAATCATGTGGCTCTTTTAGTTATTGGACTGAGTTGAATTCAAGATATTTAAATTAAGGTTGGGTCCATTTGGGTTGCTTATTTCCCAAAATGTTCCACTTAAAGTCAGTGATTCTGAGTAATTTCACCTAGGGTCCCCCCAGAAGCTTTTTTCACCTGGACAGAATAATGGGCGAGTTAGCGCTATCAGCTGATTAGCTTATTGCAGAGGCTAATGAAACCACAGGAGTATCTCGTAAATTACCCTACTAATAATGCCCCAAATGATACCAAACATCTACAGTAGTACAAATAGGTTATGTGGATTGGGAAGTTTGTAAGTATACCACAAATATATTTAAATAACACTAGTCTGCTGGCTTCTGCTAGCGCTACCAGCAGTAAGATAAGTGCTTGGGGACGTCTACAAAAAACACTGAAAAGAGGTAAAAGAAACATATTTAATTTAATCATTAAATATTGTAGTGTCTCCAAACTTACCTCAACTATAACTTCTCCCCTGCTAGTTGTCATACAGCATTTACTTTTAAGAAATAAGTTAAATTAATAATAAATATGCTTGTTGTATCTCTTTTCGGTTTTGTAATTTGCACTTGTCTTACTGCCCGTAGCACTAAACTAATCCGCTGATAACGCTAACTCGGCCATTGTTCGACCCAGGTGAAAAAAGCTTCTGGGGGGTTGTCTGGCTCGAGACCGTGGTGCAAAGAACCCTTGGGTGAAATTACTCCTAACCATCACTTTAAGCGCACTGATCAAATGTTGGTTCTTAGCTGATCTTGAATACACAGTATGTCCACTGACAACAGAACTATTTGGCAGCACTGGACCCAACACATCCAATCGCTCCAATATACTGCAGTCTGTCTGTGTGACTTCATGATGGGCAATTTCTCCACGTCCGTACCCATAAATGAGTTTGGCATGGCTTTGATTCCCCCATGGATATACAGGCAGGGAGCCTGACAGTGTGACCATATTGATGAATAGCCTTTTAAAACCATGAAGTACAGCGCCGCCATTATTTTTTTTTCACCACCTCCTGACTTGCCGCTTCCACTCCCTCTTTTCCTTCCCTCACCATTTTTTTCTTTGTGATGGATTGGTTTTCTGCTGCTGAGCATCAACGCCATTAGCCGCAGGAGCTGTCCGATCCTGCCACAGCAGCATATGTGTTGAGACGCAGATCAGAGGAAAAAAAACACATTACCGGGCAATGGGCCTTGGATGCATGCAACACAAAACCAGTAATGGAGGTCTCACATCAGACAGCTATTGATGTACCGTGGGATTATATGTCACAGAACAAGCAGACACACAAACATGCTCATCAGTAGTCATCAATGGTCATGACTCATGGTTTGCAAAAATGATAGGACCTAGAACCAAATCTTACAGGAAACCAGACACAATGTTACCACAACTTTAGGTTCTTTTTTTAAGATATTTTGTGGATATTATATCTACATTTTCAGACTCACCTTTCAAGTCACAAAAAGCTATCAATGAGTTTGAGTTTTTGTTTTTATTTTACCATAATAGTCAAACAGGAACACAGAGTACAAATCATGAGTAACTGCCACTTTAAATGTCACCAAATGTTCACACACAGTCATATAAAATCTGTCTTTGGGAAAGTAGAAGAAACGTGAAATGTTTCTCTGACAGCTCATTCTTTCCCACAAAAAAAACAGCCTGACTCAATCAGGGTCTCAGACAATGCTGTATTTAGTTTGTTTACACTATGTGTGTGATCCTTTCACGGTCTACAGAGATAAAATTATGAGCTAAAAGAAAAATGTCAGAATGTAATTGGCTATGGGAATGTTTTTATTCTCAAAAACATGGTTATACCCTGTTTTATTTGGCAGGTTCCCTTCCCTGTCAAGTCTTGTTTTAGTTCTGCCTTGCGTGTCTTTCCACCTTTGTAATTGTTTGCCCCGGCCCAATGTGTTCCACCTGTTCATTAGCCCTATGTCACCTGTTCCTTGTTACCACCCTCCTGTCCTCGTGTGTTCTCTTCAATAGGTTCATTTGAGCTGAGCCAGGTCTGCCCAGAATGGATCACCGGAGATCACCTCCCGTTGCATGCCGGTTAGATTTGTGTCCGACGTGATCCCGACATGGTCTGATGTCATACACACCTGGTCAACGATAAACGAGATCAAGGTGGCTGCTATTCTGAGACGTAGGCAGCGCAGTTGCCTTTCACCATCTGCAAGACCAAGAGCCGTCTGGGAAACACCGGCCCCTCAGATAACAGATAATTTGGCTTCTTCTGGACAGAACACATGTTGTGTGGCTGACAGTGACGTTTAGAAGTCAGAGAAACTAAATATGTTCAGATTACAGCTCATACAGTCTGTTGTGTATGAAAATCAGCAACAGATCTTATGTAGAACATTTAGACAGCTCCTCTGTCATATTTAAAACAACTGGAGACTGTGTACCATTTATATGATTACCATTTATTAAATCGGAATCAGACCACAGAGGTCCTGAAGGCTGCAGGAAACAACCGAAAACTGTCAGACTTCAGAGCAGATTTTTGTCACCGCCCCCGGCTGCTGCCGCTGGCTCCGGTCCACCTTACAGGCGAGGCGCAGTTCATCTTGAACGAGCCCAATGTCTGATGGTCTGCTTTTCCTGGCTCCTAGTGTTATTTTCCCTTGTACATTTTCTTTGGCATTGTTTAGTATTTCTTTTTTCAGATTCAGCTTTGGTTATTAAAGCACACATGACACATGATCTATATTTGAAAGACAACCACTATGTCCTAGCTGCGTGAGCAAATTGAGAGCTCCGCAAACAGCTGCTGTTCACACACATCCAGACAGAGCACTGAAAGTGTAAACAATATTAACGATAACAAATATATTTTAAGTAAATATAAAATAAATCAACATCAATCAATCAACTTTTCTTATATAGCACTTTACAGTTTGTGAATTTGACATTTCAAAAGATGATAGTGTTAAACGTTACCTGTGAGTGTTAAATTTATTTGCCTGATGCAATATTGCAAAAACAAGTTTGATGCTATCTCTTATTTTAAAATTATAACCCAACTCATTATATATTTCTGAATTCCTCAAGGCCTTCACTTCCTTAATGTGAAGAGATTAAGTGTGTATGATATTCTTTTACAAAGCATGTCTTTGGTAATATTTGACACAATGCATGTTTTCAGTATAAATCCTTGTTTTCATTACTATTGACATTTTAACAAATATTTTATAGGATTTCTTGTTTTTCTTTACACGTCCATGTTTACTGGATAGTATGTTTAAGCCTATTTTGCTTCAGAATCCCAAAAAGTTTCATTTATTTCAAATTCCATTTGGTAGAATGAATCATTTTCTCATCGGTTCATGACATCTTGATCATTGACTAAGAGTACATTAATTCATGGAGCATGGATCGTGCACCTTTCCAATTGCACATTGATATATAGTCCTTGAAAAGGTGTTACTCATCATCATCATTGATCGCTCCGTTCTCCTACCCGCATGTCTGATGGAATCACTTTTTGCCGTCTCCACAGATTATTTACTCATCTTCTCTCTTAAGATCTTTTCTGTCCCTGTAACTTGCTTCACACATGCTGCCAAAATTATCCTCAGTTGGTGCCTCACTTCTATGGTAGAAGCCTGGAGGCTTTGATTAATTCGGGATGCTGGTAGAGGCACGATTGCGTGTAGGCAGCGTGATGAGATAATCAAAACTGGTCATCTAGGTTGCTGGGATCTGGAGGCATCCTATCAACAGTCTGATAGATGTGGGCAGGAGTCACTGTGGGGTCGAAGGTGGAAAACATCTATTTCAACTGTTGCTGCCAACTCCAGATAAACAGCCAAAGAAATGTCCAACTTGGGAGGGTCACAATCTTTCTCCCTTTCTGCAGTAACAGTGTTGTTTATCTCTAGAGCTGTCTGTTTTCAGGCTTGGAGCGAACAGAGACCTGTCAATGCGAGTTGGATCCATAGGATGGATACCACTGCCCCCCAAAACCCTTCCCAGGCGATTAAGGGTGTTACTGCACATTCCTATGCCTTTGAAAACATTCCAAGAATAGAGGCTTCTGCAGTCTGGCCACCTTCTCCCTGTTGAAGATACGGCCCTCCAGGTTCAAGTTGTACTTCAGGCTCTTGAAAGGTGCCTTGTCTGCTGGCTGCACATTTTGGTTTATCATTAGTTTTAAGAACTCCAAATTAAACACAAGGAAGCTGTGCCCGTCCAGTATGAGGACAAATGGGCCGGGGTCTTACCAAGTCTAGAAACAAATCTGCATTGATCCACCTGGTCTCCGTCACTTTGACCAGCCTTTGGCCCCAGTCATGGCGCAATGGCTTCCCCTTGAAAATCCCCCTGAGAAGGCTGTATTCCCCAGCGGGCTGGGACTTGAAAGTAGGGTCTTAATCTTGTCTCTGTCATTTGCAGTGACCTCGAAACAAGGCGGGCTCACGCCACTCGCTGATACAAAATGATCCTGCAACCTCTCTCTGGATATCCACAAATGGTTCGGCACATCTTGGATGTTGAGCTCAGAGACAATATCCAAATAGGACTTTCAATCCCACCATTGCCCCACAATGTTGGGATTAAAGCAAGTGGCCTGGGCTACAGAGAGGGCTTTTGGCTTCCTCATGCTGAGACATGCTGTCTCTGCATGAATCCCTGATAACTAATAGTGGCCTACTCATCCCTTGCTCCCTGGGAAGCCTTTAAGCCCAAAATTGAAATACTACCCTACCTTGAAAATATATGCTTTTCTTGCCTAAATTTTTACCCCCAAAAAAGTGCTGCAGTTTCCATGTACTTTGGCCCTCCGGGATGACCCTGAGTTTATTGGAAAGTTAACACTCTCAATTTGTTGTTTCTAGTGGCAGTGTGACACTAGGCCTTACTGACACAGAGCTACAGAGGTTGAAACAGAGAATTTCTATTTCCCTCCAAGTAAATCATCTGAAAAATTAATAAAAAACACTACTTAAAGCATATCAAATGGGCTATATACGAAAATAGTACCCTAGCCACATGTCTTAACTTTGAACAGAAAAAATCAAGAAAAAAATGACTTATAAAATGGATTTTATATGAACTTATTTCTACAGATAGGTCTGTGCGTTTTTCTTATTTCTAAAAAAGCCAAAAAAGTGCTAAATACAAAACGTTTGAAATACAAAAACACATCCACATCACTCACAGATATGTCTGAAATAACTGCATGCATAAATTTATAGGAATAAGCGATCATAATTTGATGAAATGGTGAAAATATGAGCAACGGTCCCGGGACCGGGACCGTTGCTCATATTTAACCTTTTAAATATTCATCATCTGGAATCCACGCTTTGCTAGACTCAGTATTGACTCAACCAGGTTGGTTGGTTCTTGTGTTGAAATAATGGTCATCCTTTCCTGTTTGTGTCCCCATATTTAACCTTGCACTTGTCTTTGGAGAGTGGGCTTTGGAATATTCCATGCCCTGGGTATTAAATGTAGTTGGGGTTTGGTACATGCTTTCACCATTTGTCTATATTATTAAATAGTGTCCTGATTTGCTAGTTTTACCTTGCTGTCTGCACCAAATCTGTTAAAAAGTTCTCTTTAAGTTTATGTTGTCTGCAGAGACAACTGCAAACGTACATGACCTGATCTGAGTAAAGTCAACATTACAAGAAACATCAACATATTATGTGTCAAAATGTCACTTATTGTAAGGCATGAATGAAATAGCTTACAGCCAATAAGCTGATGCCAGCTTTAATTCCATTTTCTTCACTTAAGCAATACTCTATTTCTGCTTGCATCATTTACAGCGTTCATGTATTGCAAATGGTTGGTGCTGTTAGATTGGATAGAAAAGGATTTACTCTTTGACAAAACTCTTTTCATCTGAGTTACTACTAAGGAAAATACCTTTCACTGAGTTACGAGTGCCTTTGTGGATGTTGAAATTTCCCCTGAAGGCTAGCGGAGCTGTTCTTATCTGAAATGTAACTCGGGTACAACATGTTGACTTTCAAGTGAACATGGTGAAATACTAATAGTAATGCTGATAACGGCTTCTAGATGAAACACCTTTTTTTCTTCCCACATTGAATAAAGAATACCTGAGTGTAAGTGCTGGAGTTTAAGTTTTCTTTTTTTTTCTGAGTGACTCTTAGTAGTTTTACTGTGTAGAGCCATGCATGTTATTAATGAAAGAGAGGAAAGACTTTGCAGTAAAATTAGCCTTGAGCACTGCTGCAGGGGTAGCAGCAGGAGTTCAATTGTTTCATCCAGTTTTGAAAAACAAAGTCAATTTGTTCATCATATAAACCCAGTGTTAAAATATATTCTTATCCGAATGCTTTGCAAATACCAAGTATGTACAGAGAAAAACAATTAACTAACCTGTATATGACAAGCCGCGCATGTTAAGCTTGAAGACAATGTCACAAGGGCAAATACGGCAAGACAACAGTCATTTATGCTGCTAAACCAAAACACTCTTACCATCTACATGGTATGCAGTGAGCCAATAGGAACCCAAAAAATGCCAAACGCACTAAAGATAAATTAACACGTATAATTATAGATGTGTACATTAATATTTTCCAACTGTGGAGCACAATAATATGTAAGTATACTACTTATTACAAATAAATATAATGCATAGTTGAGCTTAGGGACAATTCATAAACACAGTGTATTAAAACAACAAAATTCAAGGTGCAGCTCCAGATCAGTGCTTTAAAAAAAATAATGAATAAAACAACATTTGTAACAACACCCTCCCCACATACAATTCACTTTCTCTTTTCTCTCTCCCCCACACTCACCCACCCACACAGCACATGACTGAAATCCTCCCATCCCTCCCAGACTACACCCACCCTCCCGCACATATGTGTAAAATAGCAAGTTTCCGCACAATAAGAAAGTTCAACAAATGAAATAATGTTTAGAAGTAGTGTGGTTGGTCATGACAGTGGATGGGAGACGGGTTGGGGGGTGGGAGATGGCCATTTATGCAGGGTTGTTGTTTGTTCAGTGAACGTATGGCCCAGGGGAACCAGCTGTTTATTAATCTAAGTATGGCACTGAGCCCCCAGACATCTACTTCCTATATATGAAAGCATGCAAATGCTAAGCTAATGCCCGGCATCTCTGTGGTAAATAAACTTACTGAAAAACCGTTGCTCTGGTCCCAAACTGCCCAGTTGGCATGTCAGCAAACAGCAGGTATAGCCAAATCAATTATGTTGCAAAGAGATCCAAAACGACCTGAACAACATGTAAAACGACTACAAAAAGAACAAAATGGCTACAGAGAGATGCCAACAACCACAAAGAGACACAATTAGACAACAAAGAGAGTAAAAAGAGACCAACATCCCTACAAAGAGATGTAAAACAACCACAAAGAGACACAAAGTGACTACAAACTCTTTCGGTCTGGGTGTCTTGTATCTCTTTCAGTTGCCCATTGTCTCATAACCTGTCCATACCTGAGATGATTGAACTGCAGGGCCAAGAACCTGAACCTGAACCCTGATTTTCCCCCGATGCTGCGCCATTGGAGTGTGAATGTGTTTGAGTGTTTATCTGATGAGCATGTGGCGCCTTGTACGGCAGCCTCGGCCACAGTGTATGAATGTGTGTGAACGGTGAATGGTTCCTGTACTATGTAAAAGCGCTATGAGTAGTCGTTGAGACTAGAATAGCGCTATGTAAGATGTGGTGTTGCCTGGCCAGAGTGGCTAGGAAGGTGGTAGGTAGGACAACTCAAACATTGTATGTTTCCAGAGGTGATTATTTTATTTACAGTGGTCTAGACGGATAATGAAACAATCAAAAATAACCTGAAGGAAAAAAACACATTAAACTAGTAGCAGCACTAACAATTATTATGTTAGAGCTGCTACTGTTATTCACATATTTTTATATAATAACCAAAAACAACCAAAATAAACATTCCTATAAAGAAAGAAAACCCTCCACTTGGTTTGGCCCGGTGATGTCATCCATGACAACCCTTTTCCTATAAAGCAGGAAATGCTTAGGCCGGCCTCTCCCCAAACAATTGTCCTGCATGGTGGAACTGAACAAGGGAACAAACTATTACACAGTATAAACACACGGGAACAAACTATTGACACAGTATTAACACACGGGAACAAACTATTACAATAGTTTGTTCCCTCCAGGGTTCGAATCCGACGTGTGTTGATTTCCTGCATGTCTTCCCCCTCTCTCTCCCCTTTCTCACCTAGCTTTCCTATGAAATAAAGGCAGAACAGTCCCACAAAATAATCTTTTTTTTAAAAACCTTGTACTTTACACCTGTATTGAAGCTTTGGAAAGCAGTTTATTTTTTGGATTTGTTGGGCAACAATTCAATAATAATCTGAGAGCATATTGTAATTCAAAGTGTCTGAGAGAACACTAGACTTTTGCACCTTCTCTTAGCTCTGTTTTTTAGGATGTATAAATAAATCTAGCCCATGACCTTTGGCCAATCACAGGTCATTTCAAGAGAGAAAGACTGCTCCTATTGGCTCTTCCACAAATGCAGACGCGCCAAATTGTCACTTTGGTGAAAGTTCTGTTTATCGTAGCAGAAGACTCAGGACTGGATTGGGATTAAATGATTTGTACTTGTACAGGTTACTGTATGAAGCTGGTGCACATGTCCATGCTCGCCGATGGGAGGGGCTGGACAGAGAAAGGAGGAGGTCACACAATACTCCTAATGCAGGTGTTTCTTTGCTTTTTACTTCCTGCATCTTTAGTATGTAAAGTCAAATGTCATTCCAGGTGGATAACACAATTGATTAAGTAAATGCTTTAACTTTGGCGGGAACTTTGATGCTGTACAGTGTGAGCCATCGAGGACTTTCAGGATTTTCATTTAGGTAGCTTAAAAGCCGTTAACACATCACCAGTGCATCTCTGGGTGCTTTGCCAACATCGTTGTAGATAGGACAGAACTTTATAAGGATGCATAGTATCCTGGATCCATGAACTAACTGGCCTTTAATTAACATCTGCCTGGCTATATGGGAATTTAACATAAGAGTGTCCATACTCATGCCACCTGTATTTTATGGAAGAGCATTTATTTATTTATGATATATCATTCATTCACAAAGAAAATTGGTGTCAATAAAGGTTGGATTTTCCTCACTTTTAATTAAGGCATTAAGATAAAGTTACAAAAGATGATTTTTTTCATTCCTCTTTCTCCTTTTTAATCAACTTTAGCATGGGTGTGTAAACCTTCTCAAGCCACAGTTCTCAGGCCCTAAACAAAAATTTAATTTATACACCAAAAAAAAGGAACCAAAAAAACGAGGCAAGCACTCGCCTTTGACATTTCTTTTGAGACAATTATATATATATATATATATGTATACGTATATATTTATTAAATAAAAGGCAGTTGTCACAGTTAATTAACACAAATTAATATTTAAAAAAATGTGCAAATTGGAACATACAGTGGGGCTTTTGCCTCAACTAGTTGTGTTTCCACTGTTCCCCTGTTGTATTGCCACTGTTCACTCTCTGCTAACACTAAAAGCTTTGCATGCTCTGAACAATAAATCAATAATTGCGAAATAGAACCAGAAAGAATATTGCACAGTTTTTCTCTCTCTAGTCGGACCTCTTCTCCATCAAGCAAAGTTCTCTTAATGACTCAGCGATGGGCCGGCAGCCAGTTAGCTGCCAGATAATGGAAAGGAATCTCTGTAATGGGCCTGGGGTGGGACTTTATGGTAGCTACAGTTTACCCCAAACTAAATTAAAGGCATCCTACAGACCTCCTCATGGTTGTTATGTAATTGTTATTTGAGGTAAACTGTGGGTATTTAATTGGTATGCATCTTTAACGTCAAAGTGCTCAAAGATGTCTTAATAAACGTTAAGCAATGTCATATCCGGGCTAGCCTCTATAACTCAATCCATTCCCATGAGTATATACTTCCTTCATTGCCAAAAATACATTTGAAAAACCTACTGCAATGTTGATTTCCAGACAACCTCATCCGGTTACTCAAAATAATCCACAGTCCTGGATGGGACCAGTGTTATGTAGGAATTATTTTCTTTCTACCAAACTACACCTGCTAACCGTATTTACTTCAATTTTATTTATATAGCGCTAAATCTCAACAACAGCTATCTTGTTGCATTTTCCATAAAGAGCAGGTCTAGACCGTACTCTGGGATGTTATTTACAGAAACCCAACAGTTCCCACCAAGAGCAAGCACTAGGCCACAGAGGCAAGGAAAAACTTCCTTTAAGATGCAGAACCATGGCTCAGGGTGGGGGGGCATCTGCCTCGACCGGTTGGGGGTAAGAGAGAGAGAGATCTTTAGCAGAGGGTGTTGAGCAGGAACCTGGAGGCAGCAGGTGACTCCAACCACAGATCCAGACTCCACAGCTCCAGAACCAGAAACACCTGCAGGAAGCAATAGGAGGAGAGAGGAGAGGGACGAGAGAGCACAAGACCCCGTATCACTGCGCTGAAAGTGGAAGTATCCTCATGGACAAGAAGTTCATGCCAGCATGAGATGTAAACATTAATGGTGTGCTTCTCTAGCTCATGTGAGCTAGCAGTATTAAAAATGAACTAATCTCCACAAGCCGAGTGCCATCTTGTTCCATTGTATTCCAGAGAAGACAGACATCCCTGTGGCACATACAGTATCTCCAACCCTGGGCAACTCACACCAACAGATTGTAGATTGAGACTAGGACTACAGTCCCTGTAGGTCACATATCACAGAAACTATGAGTGCATGAATGTTGTCTGTGTAGAGAATGAGCTAACATCACACTCTGGCTCAAACCCTCAGGGTCACTGTCTCCCCAACCCCACCTCTGAACTCCTGTCTTGTCAAACAGTAATGGCTAATATGAAACTAGATTCCTCTTGGTCCGAATGGGAGATAACCGCATCGGCAGAGAAATATGATAGCATAACCAGAGGAAGACAGCTCCCAGGCCCTGCCAGCTAGCTACAGGGCTGCACCTCTGGAGCTGAAAAGAAAGACGCGTCTGAAACTAAAATGGAGGACAGTCGTGGGGGAGATATGTGTTTATCTGTTCATGTGTGATTGAGTGTGTGTGTGTGTGCCTGTGGTTATACTGGTGGGGTAGAGATAAGTCCTTAGGGAAAGAAAGATGGAGGAAGACCTGGGATAAAGAGTGGAATGTCAGTGAAAAAGGAGGAAAAAAAGCATGAGCCAAGAGAAGGTGAGTAGCAGAGTCAGTTAAGACAGAATAACTGGGTTTGTGGAGGGAGAGAGGAGAAGAAAAATGTTGCATGGTGGGAGTTCAGCTATTCATCCACACATTTTAAGTCTTTTTAGAGGGTAATGGAGTCACTGCACTCCAGAATACTGATTAGAATTGAAAACTCAGGATATTTCCTCCACACATTTGTCTGTCTCTTACTATTAATGGAAACCCCAAATTGCTCCCCATACGGCTACGGTTCAATGAGCTGCAACACCTTATCTGATGTAATTTTTATGAGAGTCTGTCTTGAATCCCCTTATTGTAGACCTCACCCTGTCTCTCCTGAAAGGACGCTAATGGGAAGTTGATGTGCTTGTTAGCAAATAAAAACTGGCACTCGCAAGCTGTCAGTTCGAGCTGTTGTTATGTACTTCTTTTCTTGTCAACCAAAACAGAACACCAGGTCTTGTTGAACGTATCCTGAATGCCTGGGAGTGTAGCTCAGAGCCCATCAAGCATGTCTTTCTTTTTTTTCTCTCGAAATTCTCCCCTTCCATGACCCGCTCTAAAACAGATGGTGGAAAGGAGTTTAGGGAGAAATAAGTTACAAGGACGTTGTTTGTGAAATTTCAGAGCTGAGAAAAAAAAATTGCCAGGGGGACCTTACATCACGGGAGGAGTGGAAGAAGGATAAAAGGAAGGGGGGGGAGGGGGGTGGATACTCCCCCAGCACACAACATCTGTTGGTGTCTTTGAGCATTGCGTCTCAGGTGCATCAGCAAACAGAAAATACATTTCCCACCAAAACAGGCTGATCATTTATTTCACTTTGCGGTTTGACACAGCGTTCATGTTGGTTTTGACAGCCTGGTAAACGAGGTGGAAAGTGTGTCTTTTAATTGGGACATTAGAGCATTAATATGCCACATTTGAATAAGTGTATGTGGGATTGTGTTGCTCAAAAAAGGTTTCCTTAGAGTGTATTTTTTTTTTATAGAAATAGGGTTTTAAACAAAAAAAAGATATATGCCCTAAGTGCTGACACATGATAAAACCCGGCTGTCTTCACCAGTAATCTGTGATCTAAATTGGTTTCATATAGATCATAGTCCAACATTTTGACTCGCTTTACTCTTTTGAATCTCGCTTTTTCTGAAAATAAACCATTGTTATAGAGGTAGAAGTGAAGTTGCTATTATATAATCATTGGATTGTAATAAACACAGTTTGAATTTATAAGTAGACTCTTGGAATTACACCAGTTGTATTTTTACATTTAGATCTTACTAAAGTAAAGGTTCTCAGAGGTTTAACGGTAACTTCAGTACTTTTCAATCTGAACCTATCATCTCATGTTTTTGTGTATAAGTGACTGATGTCACCAGCATCTTAAAAAAAAAAAAACTGGTTCACTAATAAACAAGACTGCTGCAAAACATCATTAAAAGTCTTTTTATCACTGTAAAGCACACTTTATTTAAAGTCGTCAGAAACTAAATAAAACTATGAAAAGCAGTCTTGGTTTGTCTTTCTACTGTTTCAACAATCACTCTGGTTTGGTTGAAATCAGCCCTAAATTTACCTATTTACACAGGAACATATGCTGGGTCTGTACACGCTAAAAGTATTGTCTATTTAAATTAAGTCTGGTGGGTTGGGTGAGTTTAATGATGGCCATTTTGGGGCTGTTTCTGGTTAATCAAGGAGAAATTTACTCTTTAGTGAGAAGGTCTATCTCTGTAGGATCCTGTCCATAATGTTGTCAGACACGTAGAATAACAACCTGGACCTGGCAGTGACACCAACAGCAGGTAACGGTGCACAAATGAAGCTGAGCGTAATCTCTTTCAGGGAGACTTCAGTAACTTTATTACTTGTATCCTAAACTGATCAGCGGTTTTGAGGCTTTGCTTTCAGTTAAACCAATCAGTATCGGCCATGTGTTCACACGCCAATCACAGCGGGACATCCCTGCTTTAAATCTGTTCTCTCCTCTGCCGTTGTCAGTTGTTGTTTCAGGAAGAGTGCGACCCTCCTCCCCCTCTTCTTCCTCCAGTCATCTTCGCTCACGGCTGCCTGGGTCTTCTTCCAACTGTCCGATCCGTTGGCTCCGGTCTTCGTGCTCCTTCACCACCCCACCAGTGTCCAGACTCCATGGGGGGATATGTCTGGGTTTCCCTAACCCTTTAAAACACATTTTATACAGTGGAGTCTAATCTCCAAAGACTTTGTGCACTTCATATTGTTGTACATTTCATATTGGTCATATGTAGCTTACTAATACAGTTTTGCATATCTGCAATGAAGTCTCTCCTGATTTAAATGCACAGAGTAGTTATATTGAAGCCTGTATTGCAGATGCCGGCTGCAACAGTTTTGCTCAATACTGGACTAATATAAAAGAAATGTGGTTCCCATTATTCACTTAGACACAAAAACTTTGGAAAATAGGCTCCAGGTTGAAAAATACCAAACCTATCTTTTTACTACATCATAACAGGCTTCTTGAAATGGCAAGTGACAATGACATTCAGCATGCTTTACAAAAGGTTTCCCCACGACTAGGCTATGGGCAAAACTCATTAGGTTTGCAGATATTTGATCATAAGTGAAAGTATTGGACAAATAAAAGGTCTGAGACTCAAATGTAATCACGATACTGTACAATAGAGGCACGCAATCAGTGACAGACAGATAGATAGATAGATATTGATCCCAATAAAATTGTAAATTACAGTGTTGCAGCAGCCAAATCAGTCACACAGAATATATATATATAATACTACAAGAACAAATATTCGAATATATACAAGTTGAGAATACCAAAATGTGCAACTGGCAGGGTAAAACTTTAGTTTTGGGGTTATTTATATGGTGTAGGCTGTTATTCCGTCATATTTCATTGGCATAGTTGTTGGTGCAGTCTCCAGAAGTTGGAGTCTTTCTATCGCCCACTGGGTCGATGTCTGTACTAATCGTCCTGACAGGAGGATCGCTGACGAGAGAGGAAAAGTTCCGTCCAGTCAACTAGCTAATTAACAACAGTGGAAGTCTGCCTTCAGAGTGCTACCATCCACAAGAGGTAACAGTGATAAAGCTCTATTTTTACTGCTGTCATGCGGTAAACACTTTAGGTCACTTATACGGTGTGTTTCATTAAGATGTGTTGATTTAATTATAGCTCTATATTGATCCAGGTGTGAAACTGTAAAGCTTGCTGAAAGTTTGGAGACTTGGTGGAGTTGGGTAGTTATTGTTCCATACCTGCATTTTTATAAGCTTTAATAGCCTGGTTTAGGTTCCATTGTTTTCTCTCCTGTCTCTCAGTACAGTACAGCGTTCACTTCAACTGTACTCGGATGTACGGCAGTTCATTTCCCGACTGATGTGTGTTGCCGTTGTCTAACTCCGTTCTCTAAGCAGCTAACTTTGAGCTAGAAAGCTACATGCTGAAACATGGCACAGTTTGACAAAAACTTGGATCGTGCAACAAGGCCGGCCTGCTTGGTTCTTTTGTGAAATGGTTGTAAAGATTTCCAAAGAAGATGTTTACGGCATTTCCTCTCTAACTGGGACATTTTGGATGGGATCGGAAGGGATTTGCTATTGACAAAATACACACACTGGTAAGAGCAAATGGCGTTTAAGCATGCATCCAGATAATTTCATTAGCTCACGTAATTAGATTGTGTGAACCGTTAAATTAATATTCTATGTGGGGTTTTCTTTTGATGGATACAAATGTTCCTTCCTGCCACCATATTGCAGAGTCAGAGGCGTTGCATCCGGAGCCCTAGACGATTGGGATTGGTTTAAAGAAATATAATCAACCTGGAGAGTTTCTTTTTCTTCTATCCTGGAATGAATGTGTAGATCCCAAGAGAAAGACTACAGGATCCCGTCCAGCTCCCGTTTTGTTCCTTATGTTGTCTAAGCAAGTAAGACTCTGTTGCCCCCCTGTAGCCTGTTTTTTTATGAATTTGAGTCCGGAGAGAGACTGGATAAGTATCTTACCCTCTATCTGTTGTCTCCTGTGTTGCTGATTTTTAAAATAGTATCCTGCATTGTTGTTGTTTGTGAACCTTTTTCCACGTCTTATTCCATCCACGTCAGGAATGGACTCCACTCATCTGACTATTACCTAACTAGAATTAATCATCCAACTACAACCTAACTAGTATTAATCATCAGACTACTAACTAACTAGTAATAATTATCCAACTACTACTGAACTAGTATTAAGCTACAGGCTTTTAAACAGTTAAATATTATTCCGCTTAGTTTCCCCAGTTGGCGTAGAAACAACGCGGGAGTTTCAGTGTTGCCGGGTAGACTTGACAGGAATTCAGACAAACCAAAGTTAGCGATCTGTTACTGCATTTTGCAGCAACCCACTAGTATAGCCTTATCTTCCCCTTGTCTCTATGATTTCATAATCACACTGTGTAGTTTCATATTCATGAGATTCATTTTTTTTTTTTAAACAAAATGCCTCACAAATTTTCTTGCTCCCGTCCACTCCCGTTGATTCCAGTGCTCTATCCGTCCCTATCTCGTTACCAACAGTGAGATTGACGCGGGACTCCCGCGGGACTCACGTGACACCAGTCGTCCCCCCCCTACTCTGCAGTGCTGTGGAGATGGGTCTGGCCATGCGAGAGACTACTTCACCTGTAATTGCTGTACTTTAATTAGTGAAGTGTCAAGTTTGCTATCTGTTATGGTACTGTGAAAGCTAAAACATCGTGTGGCAGACTTAATAGTTGTTAATAACAGTCAGATATAACAGACTCAGTTGATTAAAGAGACTCGGTTGATTAAACAGACTCAGTTGATTTAACAGACTCTGTTGATATAACAGACTCTGTTGCCGAGCCCACCAAAAATGACCCTAGCCAAGTATAGTTGTCTGAGATAAATGATCCATGCCCAATTCACAACAACCTCAATTCTGACCGCCATCATCTGGACATATATATCCAACAAACTGAATCCCTTAGAACATCACATAACATAACATTGTTTCATAACTCAGTCATCTGCACAAAGTGAAAACCTAATTCATTATGCATCTGAAGCAGTATGTCAAAAGATAAGGAATGCACATCTCACCCATAACACGCCAGACGAATTTCCTTCATGGCTGATGTCAGAACATTACATAAGCTGGTAGAACAGTGAATAGGACTCTAAATGCATGTTAGAAAGCTTTCCTGTTTCCCGGGTCTTAAGTAGTACAAAGGCATTGCATTTAAAAAGGAAAAGGGAGGAATATTGCATTTCCTTTGCACACTCCATGTTTTATTAATATTAAAATGCACAGACATCTCTAGACCCACTCTGTACAGAAGCATGTACACACAAACGCATCCACTTAGCTATCCTTTGGTTTGTTTTTTGAGGATTAGTGTAAGTGTTAGTGTGGATTAACCCTGCTATTGTGGTGGAAATGTAGGTTATATCAGAGAGATACAGGACTGAATTGAGATTGGTTGTGCAGTAAAAAAAATTTTTTTAAACAAAACCTTTAAATATTGTGCTGTTAGATGTCATGAAAGAATGATTGTACCTGCTTAAAATATGCGGCAGCACAAACCTTTCCTACCTTTGTTTTTTTTGTGTGTGTTCCAGTTTGTGCAGTTTGTCTGAACTTTGCCGTTCTGCTAACAGATGTGTATGTCTCTCTGCTTTTCTGCATTCCCGCATGACAGCCGAGTGAGTGAGGAAAGGCAGAGAGACAGAGAGGAAGTTAAAGAGAGTTTCTGTTTAATACCATGATGTAGCCTGTAAAGGGGGCACCATATACACTTACGTCTCCTCGAAACAAAAGTTTAGAGCAATCACTTGCATTTACTTTGTCACAGTCAGAACTTACGTCAAGTCAGAGTTTACGCTGTCGGAGGAGTAAAAAAAATGCATTAAAAACTCCTCATGTCTGGCATGGTGTTGAGGTGTGACTCGAGTCGAATGATCACTTCCTCAGGGCGACTGATGTTACGGATCGCTGTACTCCCGGTGTGGTTCACAGTGAATAGTGTGATGGAAGGACTCTGTCAGTGAGCAGGGTAGAAACATGAGGGAGAGCTATCATGGACATTGTAATTTTACCTAGTGAGAAGTTAAAAATGTGTGAAAAATACTTGTGAATTTGGGTTGAATATTTAGCACACAAGCCAATGCAATCCAATGGACTTTGTAAAAAACATTACCGTGGCGGCCTTTTCCCATGACAAATTCTTAACTGTAGTTAACAATACAATAAAGTTCTGTGGTGCAATGACAAATGTTGGAGCACACAGTAATTTTACCCATACCTTTATTTGTAATAACCTTTAATATGTCTTACAGCTACCAAAGCTGTCTATGGATTTTCCTGACTGTCTAGTATGATCAAATCCCCATTCTGCTACGGCGACCGCCAACTGGTCATGTGACGGTTAACGTTGATCGAGAAAATTACGTTTAGCCACAAAAAGTCGTCCTGCAGCAATGTGACAGTTAGATTATGGAACAAAAGCAGAAAAAAAAAATTAGAAAAAACACTTTGTGGTTTGGGTTAAAACACCGAGTCCCTTAAGTTGTGTTTGTGTGTGTGTGTGTGTGTGTCTGTGTGTGTGTGCGTGCGTGTGCGTGCGCATAACAGATAAAGAGAGAGATCAACAGCTACTTCAAAATTGCTGCACACATCAAATTATCTCATTAGAATTATGCAAAGAGAGAGAGAGAGAGAGAGAGGACATTAACATAGATAAAGTACACCCATGATCAGTTTTAACCTTGGCCTCAATTTTCAATTTTGGGTGTGAAAACTCAAATTCTTAAATTTAAAACATGATGAGAGGATGATCTTCACAAAACCCTTTACACTGCTGACAGACAAGCCTTTAAATAGCAGGTAGTTGAAGATCTTAAATTAAAATAGCCTGCGGGTTCTGACATTGGTCTTTGTGTACTCTTTTGGCTGTCAGTCTCCTGTCGTGTTCATGACATATCAGAAGAAATACAAAAACTTGTTATTGTGACGTGAACTGCGATGATGCTGAAAGGGGATTTGGAGATGCTTTTATAACTGTGATCTCAAACTGACTCGCATCGTGACATGAGTTAGAGAGAGAAACTATGTAACAGTGAACTTGGCGACGTGAAGTACTAAAAGTGTGTATGTTTGTGTCTGAGTCCGTCTGTGTTTCTAGTGATCACACATGAAGTTGGTACTTGCATGTATCTCCACATCAGCTGTATCACGTTCCCAGCTCAAGACTTGTGCATATCGATTAAAAGTGTCTTCACATCCAGTTTAAACAAAATGCTCCCAGCGTGTGTGTGTGGGCAGCCTTGAGGCAGCCCGGAGTGAAAGATAGTCCAGGAAACAACAACCTCCCGAGGTCTCTACTGTCTGACATTCAGCAGAACTGCAGTTGACTTTCGGCTTTCTTTCCAGGTTGAGGCTGGGGGTGTGGCTTCAACCAACTTCCACTTTGCTCGTTGGAAAGCCATGATGTCGCTCTCTCTCAGGGGTTGGCCAAATTCTCTGGGCCTGCAACGCAGAGAAAGGGGAGGTAACCTTGCCCCTTATGACCTCATAAGGAGTCAGATTCCAAATCATCCCATTTGAGCTTTTATTTTCTTAAAGGCAAGAGCAGGATAGAGGGGGGCCATAGACAGGCTGGGGGAATGCATAATAATGTTATAAAACCTGAAAGTGAAATTGTCATGCAATGGGAACTTTAAGTAAAATACTTAGGTTATTGTACTTAGTTACATTCCACAGCTGTTGGACGTTGACATTATTGAATGTTGATATAATTACAGTGTGTTAAATCAAATAAACGTTATGGTTTAATGGAGGGTTTTGCGTAGGCTGTGGTTGGATCTGTTGATCGTTTCCGACAAACTGGGTTGGGCAATAGTTCAAGTTCAACTTTATTGTCACGAGCATTAAAATACGATGGACAATAGATCAACGCTGGCTAAATGACAGCTTACAAGAAAAAACATGGGTTGAGTCTTCAGCAGTTGCTGCAAGAAAGGAACAGAAGTTGGACAATGTATATATAAAAAATATATAAAAAAATATGCCCACGTTTTTTCTTTTATTCTTAAACGTTATTCTGTGTGCAGTGGTTTATGTTCATGTAAGAAAAGGAAAAAAAGGAAAAGTACAATAAAAAAGCACACATCGCTGGACAACAACAAATACATGAAACAGTAAACACAATATACAGTACAGATAATTTACAGTGATACATTACAGCAACAATGTACATTGTGTATGGATGTGTCAACTGCCAAAAGGAAAGAAGCTGTTACTGAGACGGTTGGTGTGTGATTTAATGATCCGGGAGCAAGAAGAGAGCCTAGCAGCCAGGCTGCCTAACCACACACTAATACAGCCTGTCAGAACACTCGCAATGGTACAGCGATTAAAGTTCACTAGAGTTTGGGTGCTAGTAGGAAACTTCACAAAGTACAGCCTCTGTTTCTTGATTATGAAGGTTGGTGTTAACAGACCATTGGAAGGTATCTGAGATGTGTATGCTAAGACATGTAACAGTAGAGCATTACGGCTCCTGTTCTCTTTTTGAGGGGCGGGGGACAGGCGATATTCAGGAGTAGATAAAATATTGTATATAGTTTGGCCCTCCTTACGCGCATATTTGACTTTTCAATACTACTCGCTATACCATAATTGTGCGGTTATCACGAAAGATGCTTCCCATGTACATACAGTAGTTAAAAATTCATACTCACGACCATTAACAAAACCCGGAAAACCGTGTCCCTGCACACAAATCAATATATTAAATAACGTCACTATTTCCCAAACTGCCATGAGCCTGGGCCGCAAGTTGTTTTAGTCTTAAAATAAAGAAATACAAATCAATGAATTAACCAAAATGGTTCAATTGGGCTCTAAATATTTTGTGTGTCTGTTTAAACTGTTATTTGTCAGTCCATAGTATGTTCAGCTGATCCATTTAATTCAACAGTGCTTAGCTTAGATCACCTTTCTCTTTCAATTGTAGAGTTTGAAGAATAGCTTTGCTAAAGCGTTGTCTGTTAATTCCAGCTTGCTGTAGGCTAGCATTATTGTGCACTTGACACCAGACAGGAACCTGTTCCTGTTTAAATCCGCTCACATTTTAATGATAGGCCTCCAGTTTATTTCCCCGATGACTCTTTTCTTATTCAGCTCCTGCTCAGAGGGATACTTGTCTCTTGCTGACCTTTCAATTGCCAGTCTGGTCCAACCATTGCACAGTGTTTTGTTTTCCATGTACAAAAAGAGTCCTTTATTCAAAATCACATCTTTTTGAAAGAGCATTTTCCACAACCTAAAACCATGAAAGACAACTCAAAAATATAGAGTAGTCCTCTCAGCCATCTAACTGGACCCAAGTTAGCATTTGTGGCAGGCAGTTCCAAACTTTTGAATGGTAGTCTAGCTCTAAATATCATACCAGCCAGTGAGGAGAAGTGTCCATCGAGTGTGGGTAAAGTGTATTTTGTGTTGAAATATTTCCAAAGTGGGACACAATTTGATGCTAAGCTTTGGGTTTCTTTTACCAATGACTATGATTTCTTCTGTTCATACTGAACTGTTCCTCAGAGGGATCTTGGTGTCTTTCTGCCTCTTCAATTACCAGTCTGGTCAAAATATTGTGCAGTGTTTTGGTCTACTCATACAAAACATTACTTTTTTCACACAAAATAACATCTATTGTTTTTAAAGAGGATGCCTTTCTACAATCTAAAAGCATGATAGAGCATTCGAAAAAGTAAAGTAATCCTCTGAGCCATCTGACTGGATCAAATCAAGCTTTTGTGCCAGGCAATTCCAAATATTTGAATGGTAGTGTTCAAACACATATTCCCATGTTACAGGCTGCAAGCATTAACACAAACAAGTGCAACTTTTAAAACTAGAAATTATTACACTTCTGCTACTGCTGTACCCCAGTGTTATCAACCAGGCTTTCAAAGCCTCACACCCTACCAGCTGATAATAATACACCTCACTGCGAGTGAGCCCGTACACCCGTCTGTGTCTTTGTCCTGCTTTAGGTGTCAATTGTAAATGGTCAGTTGCTCCAATTGTCTCTTTAAGTGATTATTTTTTCACTAGGAGCAGATCAGTCCCCAGGTTTCTGTCAGCCAAATCATTTAGAGCCTTTTAATTTAGTATAAAAAGAATGTTATTTTCTTTACATATCCATTGCAATGTGTACTTTCCCTGTCCGTGTAGCTTTGAAGGACCGCATGAAGAAATTATCTTCATAAGGTCATTAAGGTGAATATGCACACTGACATCTTTGTGCAGCCCAAAACATTTCATTAACTCCCAAACTTTAACAAATACAGTCCAGACAATTTGCACTGCAATTATTTTGCACCACACACCACTTTTACCCGCCACACAATCATACCAGTCCTTACGTGAAGAACGCTGATTAAACGAACCAGCATAGATTGTTGACTGTGTTAACAGCTGAATGTATTTAGAGCGTCCTCCCTATACACTTAAATCAGACATGAACAAAGTGTTAAAGGATCTTTAAGTGATGTTGGGTGACGGCACTTGTTGATGACTTTTGAAGTATTTTCAAACAAAACGAGGCTACCTTGCCCCGATATCCTTCTCCCTTCCGTGCAGTAACCCCCAACCTCCACCCCCAAATCCTTCTTGTTGGTTTTTGGCTGGAACGCTGGAAGACTGTTATGGTTGGTGGTGCAGGTGGGCATAATTTGTTTTTGTTGCCATTTGTAGACCCTGGGCTGTCTACAGAGACCGCGTTTTTTACATTGTGTTCAGGGGACAGGCAGCTAGCAGATAGTGAGATGTTTTTTTCCAGTGTGTTCTGTGGACAGGCAGCCAGTAGATAGTGATATGTTTTTTACAGTGTGTTCAGGGGACAGGCAACTAGCAGATAGTGAGGAGATATTTTTTACAGTGTGTTCAGGGGACAGGCAGCTAGCAGATAATGAGGAGATGGTCGCTGTTTGTGATAACAAATGTATTTGGCTAAAAAAAGCTGTGACATTGCTTAGAGCACCTTTAAGCTTGAACTGCTACACAAGTCTACTCCTCCAGCGATTCCAACTGTGTGGACACTGTAAACGTTACAGCTCGATATCTTAGAAGATGCCTACAAATTCATGACAAGACTAGTAAGGCACTCGGAGAGTTCAGATCTCCACAGGAGCATGCCATGTCTCACAGTGTTACAGTTTTTTTCCAATTGCTAACACACTTATTATTTAATTATATATATATAATTATTTAAACTGACAGACAGAGAGCAAAACTTCTTCTCAAGTCTCCAAAAGTCGAAACACTGTCTGCTTTACACACAGTTTCCCAATCAAAATGGCACTTTTTTAAATGCATGGAACACTGTTCTCTACATAAGACTCAACAATCTGACATAAAGTCACATGTTTGCCATTTCAAAACACTGCCATTCAAAATGCCACTACATGAGCTGTTGGCCGATATATGTGCCAACTGGCCGTGTTTTGAAATACGTTTTGTTAATTGTTACCATTTCAATCAGGAAGTAAGCACTAGGAAAAGACAGGTGAGCACCTTTTTGTTAACAACAATTGAGGATTCTGATTCATTATTTTGCCCCCTTATTTTTACTGCACATTTTTTCTGCAATTTTTCTTTGCCATTTTTGTTCAGTCCAATGTGAAAATATTTGCTGTGCCTGTGTTGCACTAACTTGTTTGGTGAAAAAAGTTTCAACAGCATTTGTGTATCTTCCAATATTTTTGTGTATGTGAACATTCAGAAGAATTTTCTACAATTTGAACAATTTTTAGGATCATCACAGGGCATACTATACTATACGATAATGCTTTTCATTATGCCCAACAATGTGCAGTTGGATAGACAAAAAGCTGGTAATATGAATTAAGTGTGTGCCATTTGATAATGCTATGTGTAGTTTTGGATGCACTGCTTCATTTCGTAGGAGATATAAAGTATTATGAAGTTTGCGTGTGTGTTTTTTTTTAATTGTGTTAATAAAACCAGCCCAGTTTGCAAAAATATGTTTTTAGCAATTGAAAAAAAACTGTAATAGAGTATAAATTTCACAATATATTTCTTTTTGGTATGTGACTTTTTACTTTACCTTTGGCTCATTCCAAATTCCCTTTCACACAAGCAGCATTGAAAAAATGTTTTGTGTAGTGTGTGTGTTTTGTGTGTGCCAATCCAAGAGTGGACTGACAACTCACTGGGGACATGTCGGAGGTCCACCGTTGGTCATGCTAAAATCATGTTTAGATCTTTCTGGTGAATTTATTTATTTTTTATAGTCAAGATGGGACATGCATATGTGTAAGTTCATACTCGGCACTGCCGCTGAAGGCTGGAGCAGAGATTCCCCCCAAAAAATAGCACTTTCATTTCACACTCTTTCAGAGTTTGAATGTTTTGCAGCCTGGGGCATGCTTGTTAAATTATTTTATTAGGCTAACCTTTATACAATGTCCTAAATTATCGGGATTAGAAATGAGAAGTAAAAGTATCAATAGTACGATCATTTTGTTGTATTTAAATGAATTCTCATCCCACTTGCACAAGAATGCAATTCATTTATTGACGCACAAAAAAATTGAAAATACTGCTCTCTGACTTTGTGTGTGTGTGTGTGTGTGTGTGTGTGTGTGTGTGTGTGTGTGTGTGTGTGTGCGCGCGTGCGCGCGCAAAGCTTGCACATTGTTCATGCCCATTAGGTTACTACTCGCTAAGGAGAAGACTAATATAATGAATTGAAGGATTTTATGTAGAAACATTATTGACCGTAACAGTAACTTTTACTTTACTCTGCTGAGACACTATTGCCAAAAAAAGCACATATGTTTTCCAGATGCTTCTGTGGTCATTGCAAAAGTACTACAAAACAAAAAGGACATTCTTTAATGACATTTTAATGGCTTTGACTTAACCCAGAGTCTCAAGTACACAAGATTTCGACATACAGTCAACCATATTCCTGGCCTACAGATTGCTGATCTAAGTCCCAGAGCAGAAATGCAGTGTGATGGTAACTCAACAGCCCCCTCTGTAACTGAAACAGTAACCTTTCCGTAGGGAAAGATTGTTGACTTGTCAATATGCAACAGTTAGCTCAAACATACTGTATGCATCGCTACATTTTGGCAAAGTTGAATTCACTGTAGTTTCAGAATGTGGTAGTACATGGAAATATCAAAACAACAAAAACAGAAACGCTGAAATGTTCATGTGAGAAACAGCAGAGTAGTGCATAATGTAATGCAAAGCAGATGTGCATATGGTTAGCCTGAGTATCCTGTCTGCATCACTATAGTAGGGGCACTTTGCATGGGTGGAGTCCCCAGTGACCGCTGGCAGAAAGAGTCCATGATGGGGGGAAATATATAGCTCTGCTGACAAAAGGAGAATCAATAAGCGATTATGTGGATACGGCACAGCATGATGTTATCACCCCTAGGGCATATCACACTATGCCTTCACAAACACAATAAGCTCACACAATACACACTTAATGGTTGTTGTTTTTTTGTTTGTTTTTTGCAATACAACTCCACAAAAACATGTAGGAAGAGGAGGGTTTTCCCAATAAAAGGACTATACAGTTACAGTTAATGTGGTGCATCAATCAATCAATGCAAGGTGATAGTTGTCACTGTTGTTGGTCATGGAAACTGCCTTGAAAACCCAGGACCACTGTAACCCCCCCAGGCCCAGCCACGGATCTTTACAAAGTTTGCTTTAAAGGCTTACCTCTCCCCCAAAAAACAACCAACAATGGCAGACTTCCTCTCCTCCCTCCTGGGTAGTGATTTCACATTCATGTCTATTATGCATGAATGTCAATGGAAGCAGTGAATCAGTGCAAAACAGAATAATAAATCATGTATTCCACGGGTTCCTCTCTGCCCTAAGCAATGCAGGAGAGAGAATTGAATGCCACAGCCTGCTTGGAAAAACAAGTTATTATGTTGGGAAGGTGGGCCTGACAGTTTGCATGTATGAAATGTGGATGTTCCCTTTTCAGATGTTCTGCAGCCTCGGCATCAACACTGATGCTTTTGGACAATTGCAATTGGAGTGTTAATTTAGCCCATAGACCAAGTATGACTGTTAAAGAGAGGCTATTAAGTGTCCTGCCGAGAGTTGATTGGCCAAGAACTGATGCCATTTCAGCATGCCTCATTGTTTCCGCATCGTCGGTGCATTTTGATAACTTCAATAACTTCAAATGATGAGGGCATTGGTGTCTGTCTGGTTCCGGAGTGCACATCTGTCAGGCAGAAAACAGAGAAGAAAGGAAGATGGCGGGGAGTGAGTGGAGGATAAACTGGAGGCGGGGAGCGGGAGAGGAGATACCCAGCGGCTGACTGCTAGTATCATGGGAGTTCAACAAAGTGCAGCATGGCCTTCCAGCTGGAGGTTGGAGAAAAGCATCTGTGTGTGTGTGTGTGTGTGTGTGCGTGTGTGCATGTTTGTCACATTTGTCTTTGAGTGTGGGTGTATGTAGTTGATTGTCCGCTAATGTACATACCAGCGTGCACAGGTACAGTAGATGATGTGTGTGTGTGTGTTTGTGTGTGTGTGTGTGTCTGTGTGTGTGTCTGTGTGTGAAAAGGAGAGCGACACATCACTAGAGGTGGCAGGTGTGGACGGCAAATGAGGCCACTGACTGACAGCTCGTCTTTGTGGCCAAGCTTGCCCCAGTTTATCCTCTCTTCTTCTCTCAGCCTTCAAGCCCCCCCTTCACTTTGATGGACAATATGTCCTACTTTCCCCGCAACACTTGGCTGCTGTATAATTAAATGTCAAATAACTGTTACTCATCACTCGGACGGTAAATGTATTATTTGTGGCAAATAGAGCACTAAATCGAAGATGTAGAAAGTTCTGACTTATTCGCAGTGTTTGTGCTTTTGCATTGATTGAAATATTGAGGACAATTGTACTGCTGCAAACCCTCGCTCCAAAGTTATCGTCTGTCCAAATTCTGAATCAAAGCTTAAACTTTGGTTGCTAGCAGGCAACGTTGAGGAGCTGTCTATACAGTAGAGTTTCAGTATTTCACATCTAAAAAGAGTGCATGTTGCCATGGCACACAAAAAAATGTAAGAGGAGCAAATCAATGTTTCTGGCCACAAATTAGGATGTACAGATGGGTGAGAAGAAATAACCAAAGTATTAGCAAAAATTATGAGCCACAGAGAGCCTCCAAACAGCTTTGAACAGCATTTGGTGTTTCCATGATGACGATGAGCTTACTCTCTAAGTTGGTACTAAATCTTAAATTTGCACAGCTGCTAGATTCCTGCAATGTCACATGATCGCGCACAAATCCATCTTATCTGGAATCCAGCGTGTCATGAGGAGCTCCAGGCACAGTTAAGGCGTGTGTGACGACACGAAGCGGCGCCTCAAAAGGTTAGCCTGGATGCCAAAGGTAGAGTGCAGTCATATCAGAACTGAAGAATATTTCATCAATAAAAGAAGAGCAAGATTGGCAGTGAATGCTGGAAAAGATGAATTTCATATTTGTCAAACTGACCACCTACCACCAAGCAATTGCATTGTTATATCCATTCATGTATTTGTGCTTTTTCTTTTGAATTTGTCACCCATTTGTATTAAAGTGGAAGAATGTTGTTTTCTATTTCATTAAATACAAATCCTTCAATCATTTAGTAATTTGGTTCAGTTGACATTTGGATCATAGATCATGTGCAATTAACCACCGTGCAATTTGTGAAAAAAAACAGCAGGGATGTAAAATAATGTCAAACTGAAATATCACAATGTGGTGTCAACATAAAACACAGCACTTTCAGCTCTGGGACACGTTCCATGTCTCAGTGTATTGTTGGTAATCGTTTGTTTTCCTAAACTTAACTAGTCATTTGGTGAATAAACTCAACTGTTGTCACATTACACTTTTTCTGGCTTACCTCCACTACCAAGGCGTCTGAACGGAGCGTTATCTGGCGGTGCCTGCATACACATCTGGGAGCGCTGTAGCGGCTAAATACAACCAATAACTGATGCTTGAATTTTTTTTTAAATTACTAAATTAAAGAAGAGGAAAAGGATAAGCAGTGTGAGCTCTAATCCAGATTCATGTCCTCGTCGTCCTCTTTCTCAAACGCATTGTTTGTTCAGTCTGATGGATGCTGGGACAAAAGTGGACATGGCTCGTTTGGATCGTAGGAAGGGATGCAATCTCCTCCCTGGAGGTAACAGATGGTACCGGTTGTTGAGGTTACGGGTTGGGTCCGACACGATAAGTTTCCTTTTCCTGATGGCCTGTTTCTCAACTATGGCTGTGAGAGTGGTCTGGGGTTTTCCGATGATTGTCTCTAGAATTCTGTTGAGGGGACATTTGTTGAACTCAGTCACGGAACCAAACCATGCCAATAACGGAAGGTGAGGGTGGATTAGTGGGTATTGACTTTGTGGTTGCTTCCAAAGAAAGTGCAGGTGTTGTTGGCTTTTCTTGAAGATGCGGTCTGTGTTATTTAAAAAAAAATCAGCTTGTGATCAATAATTAGACCAAGCTATTTATAGTCTTCCAGTCTCTCTATTGTCTGGCCATCTACCTGAAGAGCAGGGAGGCCGGTGAGGGAGTGCCTGAAATCTATGACCAGCTCCTTGGTTTTAGCTTCTTGGGCGGACGGTTCCCGTGCACGGGACGTAAACTCGCCGTTTTTCGAAAGTGCTGACTTCTTTCCTAAATTGT
>NC_048417.1:23522090-23532661 GCF_013103735.1 Etheostoma cragini | reverse complement strand
AAATAGAAATTCTGTGTTCTAACCTCTGTAGCTCTGTGTCAGTAAGGCCTAGTGTCACACTTCCACTAGAAACAAGTCTCACACACACTCCAAGCACACTCCAAGTTTGGAGTGTTAACTTCCCAATAAACTCAGGGTCATCCCAGAGGGCCAAAGTATGTGGAAACAGCAGCACTTTTTTAAGGGTAAAAATTTAGGCGAGAAAAACATATATTTTCAAGTGTTACTGAACAGGTTAGAGATGTTCAGGGTTAGGTGGTTATCCCTTCACCAGGGAGAGAAGTTGTCCCCTACATATTGCAGCTGTTGCCCTGAGCTTGTGGTATTGACGGTAACGATGACTGTGCCATCGGAGTACTTCAGGTATATCATGTCTGGATTCTGGATGTCTGGGTTCTCACAGAGCCTTGAGGGCAGCCTGTGGAGCACAGTCAGGTGTGGGCTGACACCCAGTTTCTGGGAGCTTTTGGGCCAAGAGGTGAGGCTGCACCGTGTTAAATGCACTTGAGAAGTCAATAAACACCAGCCTGGCAAAGTTCCCTGGTTTCTCCAGGTGCATGTGGATGTTGTGCAGCAGCGTCATAACTGATCAATGCCTCTCTCCTTCCTGTAGACAAATTGAAGTGGGTCAGTAGAGCCACTCACCTCTACTTGAAGTTTAGTGAGAATGATCCTTTCAAAGCTCTTCATCACTTCTCAAGGCAGGGCAACTGGGCGAAAGTCATTATTGCAGGTGGGGTTGCTGTTCTTGTTCTACTGGACGGATGATGGAAGACTTCCAGAGGGCAAGGACAGAGTGCTGTGCTAGTGAGCAATTATAGAGCTCACAGAAAGAGAGTTGCCTACAGCAGGTTTTCAATAGGTAACCTGATATGTTGTCAGGGCCAGTTGCTTTGCTAGAGTTAACTTTCTCTACATCCTCTCTCTGAATTACAACTTCTGCTGCGGATAATGACTTAACCCTCCTGTTGTCCTCGGGTCATATTTGACCACTTTAAAAAATGTCTGTATCTGAAATATGTTTTTATGTTGTTTTTTTAACCAAATTACCACAAAAAATGGATTGGATTCCTTACTGCGCTCTTCGCAAATACAATTAATCACTTTCATTCCTGACAAAACTCATCTGTATGTCCTCTGATCTTAACTATGAGTCAAAATAATTTATAATTTCTGCTTTTCTATCTCAAATGTTAGGTTTTATTCTATATAAATGAGGGTTATTGACCATGAATTCCAAAAAGTACTGTAAACTAGTTGTAGTAAGGTGGTGTTAAGAAAAAGTCTGAAAAAGGGATGAAAATGTCAAACTGTTGTCTGTTTTTGACACAGTAGGATAACACAAGGGTTAACTAAGAGCTTGTCCATAAGTGCCTTCCTCTCTGTGGAGTGGTTGCTCTGTTGAAATCTGCAGTAGAAGTAGTAGAGTTGTAGTAGAGTTCTTCAGAAAAGTCATTTGGGCGTTTTCGCTGTGGGACAGTGAATATTACAGTTGGTATTGAGGTATCTCAACACCCTTCACTGCTTTCCTGGCACTCCCATTCTGAACGAGCTTTTCCACCTTTTCCTTATACACTCTTTTGGCTGCCTCAATTTGTTTGTTGAGTTTTGCTTGGATCAGTTTTTATTCTCTGTTGTTTCCTGACAAACACTATTTTCTTTTCATTGATTGTTGTTCTGAGTTCTTTTGTAGTCCAAGGTTTATTGTTGGAAACTGTCTTTGGGGGTACAATGTTTTCTTCACAGAATCTGACGTATTCTGTCACTATATCTGTGGCCTCCTCCAGACTAGCTGCTTGAGTGAGAACCTGCCAATCAGTTTACTCAAAGCAGTCCTGCAAAGCTTTGGCACATCAGCTGTCCCACTGCTTTACTCAATTTTTGGCCATCCAACCAACAACAGTTGGCCAAAAGACGCATAAATGCTCGGTAGAGCTGCAGTGACATGAAGCGCTGGGTGATGAATCTCTTGGTGGACGGCTCACTGCAATTGTACTTACATTTTATTGAAGTACAGTATGACTATTAAAATCTATCATTATGGCTATATTTATATTATATATTATTTATTTATCATAACCATTATTTCTGGTTTTGTTGTAGGCACCTTTTAAAATGATAGTCTCCTTCCTCTTTTGACCTCCTTCCCGTCTTTTTTTGCATCATAATTTTTTGCTTCTCACCACCTTTTATCAACGTGACAAGTAATATTATTTCTCTCCAAAGATATATATCCTGGATCTAACACATTAGTTTTTTTCTTTAAGCAGGCAGTCACATTCATCTTTTTGAAGAGGGATGTGGAAACAAAGTAGCATCAATGAGAACACTAGTTGGAGACAGGCCTCATTTTACACTGGGGAATTTGAAATTGCCAGGTACAAAATACCACAACCTGTGAAGCAAAGTGTCCAGTCAATAATGAAATATTGAAAAATATTGCTTGCAGTTTTGAACCTCATCGTCATCTGTTAAGCCCAGCAGGAGAAGAGCATGAAGTGATGGCTCAAAGATCTTGGAGAATAGTTTGTTATCATTCAGCTCATCTGAAATAGGCAGTTTCCTACCACCGTTCTAACATTCTGCTTATGAGGACATTAAAAGTCCAAGAGCTGTCATCAAAATTGGAATAAATCACTCATCCTGTTTCCAAAGGAGTAGCATGCATCATAAAGTTAAGTATTGATCTGTCATACAGTACCCTTGGTGTTCTTGAAATGACCATACTTTAAGTTATTCCCCTTCTTTTTCATCACTCTATTCTCAACAAAACTATTACTTTTTATTTTAAAGGATATCTTCTTGTTTTTTTAAAAGCATTACTAGCATCCAATGAGAGTGCATCTTTCCAAAAATAGCCTTGTAGATGTGTGTTCTCTTAATGCAAAACATGTGTCATTGGCCTTCCTTGTTGTGAGCGAATGCAGTCATCCCACCCAAGCTTTCCATTTTTAATGGCGTGCATCCTGTTCTGCAGTTTTCTCCCAGGCGGCCTCTAGTTTCTGTCCTCAAAATTGTGTGGAGAAGGGTTGTGGTTGAATAGGCATGCTGTCAGGGGTAGACGTCATACAAACAACAAACACTCGTTACATTCACTAACATTGCTGTAACACATTTTTTTTTGCGATGTCCCTTTTGGACTTGTGTTTTTTTCTCCGATGAAACTTTGGAGGAGGTACATGTTTACGTTCACCTGCCGAGGGTCTGCCATCAGCGGGCTGGAAGCGAGCGGAACGACGGTTGCAACCGGGACGGACGTAGTATTTAGAGAACAATGCAAATGCACAACAATGGAATCAAAGTATGGGTACCATCCTCATGGGTTATGGTTAGTATCATTGTACCTTGACATAGTAAACATAGAAAATTGTACCACGGTAATGTTGTACACAAGTACTCTTACTTTTACTTGTGTCAAGTGAGTATAAACTAACACTGTTTTGGTACTCTTTTCACCTCTGGATGTTGTGTATCAAATTTGTGTATACATGCACATTAATACCGTGCAACAGAGTAGTAATGTAGCTACGTTTGAGATGCTCATTTGTGCATTTGACGTAAAAATAAATAAGTACAAAAATACGCAAAAGCTAATTCACATGTTGCCATAGTGCCTGTATTGTTTTACTGACTAATTTACCATCTGGCCAAAGGAAAACAGGGAGAAACTATGTGCCTTTTGGCACATTTTCTGTGGTAATGATCAATGTGCATTTTCCCGGAAAATGAATAAATATGCTAAATGTGGCAACACAACATACACAAGTGCTTTTGTATGAGTGTTGGACAGGAACTGACCATGCAGGAGGAGGATGATTGCCAGAAATTCAACATTTAGCCCTGTGCGGCACCTAAACGCTTTTTCAAACAGTGTACAGCACACCCTGTACACACACAAACACACACCACGTCAGCTCAATCAAGTGAAGGCAATGCCATGCGTTCAGTGTCTAATTGAAAGGAAGCAGATGGTTGTGGGCTTTTATAAAGGGAAATTAACATCAGGTGTTGAGACATTTTGAATAAAATCCCGTCAAGGGTACGAAACAAAATGTGATCAAACCAGACAGGCAGGCCCACACCCAGGAGGGAGCCTTCTAATCGATACTAAAACAGCGAAAACAAGTCCAGGCTAAGACACAAGAGAGTGATAATGACAGGGGAGAGGAACAGGTAGGGAAAGAGAAAGTGAAGATGGGGTGGGAAGAGGTAAAAGATGGGGAGCAGGCAGGTTAATTGAAGAGAGAGCGGTGAGAAAAAGAGAGCAAGACAGAGTGATAGAAGAGTGGGTGAGACCGAAAAAGAGAATAAAATACAAGCATTTGTCAGGGGCTCTGAGCGGCATAGCTGAAGATTCACTATCTGGCAATTTAACGCTTTTAAACAGCTATAAACAATGGTTCATCTTTCCCTGAGATGTGTGACATAATTAGAGCTCCAGCCCAGTGAGAAAAACTGCAGTGAGTGGAGGAAGAGACAGGCATGGGGCAGTGGCATTTAGCGTTCAAACATCTCTTGTAAAAGATGAGTTGCAGCGCCACAAATCCAGATTCAGTTCCTCACTAATTACAGTTAATAGTTGTTTAAGAGAGCTGGGATGACAAAAGAGCATGCATAACACTGTAGAAAACGTGATACAGACAGCTACGGGTTAAGCTCTGGTGCTCTCTCTACTCTCTTTCTCCCTGGAAGCTTTGGCAAGTTGGGCCTTTGATTGTTATTTGGTCTTACATCTAAGCTGGCTGCTGTAGTGAGGTAGTTCTCGGAGCAGTACACAGCTTATTAGATTGTGCAGCAAGTAGCACTCTCCGCTTCCTGAAAAATGAGGATTAAATCGTCCTGCAGGAAAGGCTGAATTGCCCCTCAATTGATGAGGTTACACAGCCGGGAGAACATAGCGTTCCTGGCACAATGCAGTATGGATGGGTCCCTTATGGGTGAGCTAATGTGGCTTCTTATCAAAATTTGATCCAAATTGCATCATGTTCTTTTAATGAGGTTGCAATTTAGCTTGGGGGTGTGTTTCCCAGCAATTGGAAAAATAAGTCAGGCTCAGAAATAATATGTGTGATATACAGAGTGTACACGTGTGTCAGTGTAGGCACATGTCCATGTGCATTGCTCTTGTTTTTTTTGTTTTTTTTTGTCTTTATTACAAATCTTGTTTCCAACAGAACTGGGTACAAGCGTTGTAGAGATTTGCGTGCTCCTCTGAAACGCTCTGCAACCTACCTTTAAATTTGCAAAGAATTGTAAATATAGCACATATCAATATATTAGAGGCACGTTTGTGAGTCTGCCCTCTTGCTAGCTACTGCTCGGCAAAAGTTGACTCGAGGGACGTCATGCTCACAGCGGGGGGACGAATTAAATGGCTCCGCTGTGCCGTTATTTTAGCTGCCTGTGGAAACCCAGCGTAACACGCTTTTCTTCATTGACGTGAAGAGCTATTTACGAGTATCTTCAGATACTGCAACTTTGTAGACATTACTGTCAGCATATGTTGCATTTAAATATAGAAAAAGGAGTCATATAGACTTTCCAGATATTCATTTTATTTACTCCCACTAAGCACACTATCTAGCCTCGTTTAGCCCCTCCAGAAAGACACATGGTTGCACAATCACGCCATGCCAACAGCGGGCTATTCTATTCATCCTTCTGGAGGATTTATGGCTGAAGCTTTTTGGCAACACTTGGGATTGGAGATAAAGCATTGGCTGCTGAAGGAAGTGTGATCAGTAAACACAAAAACCAAGCAAATAGCACCATGTTCTGAAAACAACCCCATCTTGGTTTTCTCTAACTAAAAAGGTCTGCATGCATGGGAATTTGTGCACACTGTGCATTTGCATGTATGTATATGTCTGTGAGTATGCCTGAATTTATCCAGGCCATAGTCTTTTGTGTACTAAAATATGTTGGAGCATTATCATTCTTCTCACAACATGCAGTGAAGAATATTTACAATTGACAATGAATTAGCTAAATACCATTTGAATTAGTATATCCTCCAATAAACAGCGTTGTTCACACCAGCTGTACATAAGGAATTCCCTCAGAAAAAGCATATTTAAAAAAACAATAACAATGGAGATGTCATAACTCTACTTGTGAGCCACCCACTCAACGAGACACAGAGAGCCATGCATATGTTCACCAGTTGCTGTGATGCTCAGCCATACATGCCAAATGCTGATTTCTAAAAACAAGGAAGGCTCACTAAAACCAGAACAAACACACACACAGACACACACACAAACACTCATGCCCCCTTCAAACTTTCTCTGCAAAGTCCCTCATAGTCCTTGCTTAATACAATGGCTCCTATCTCAAAAAAAAGTTTCTACAATTTGGCAGATGGCAATGCTTTACATGTAAAACAACAGATTTATCTGCTGCACATTGCTCAAATGGAATCCTTACCCCCTCTCTTCAGCCATTGCCGGAAGGGACGATACACACACATCTGGTATTGACCTGCAAGCTGGCTAATGAGGACCACGCGCTGGACATGCATCTCAACACTGGAGCAAGTGTGTGTGTGTGTGTGTGTGTTTGTGTGTGTAATACTTAGTGGATGCTAAAAGAATGATAGTTACCTATTGCAACTCCAGATTATATGAGTACAAACATGGTCCTCCAAGAGCTGTTGCTATTTACATCATCAGCATTTTTTTCACCCAAAGTTAGTAAAGCAGGTGGCTTGGATCTTGAAGGGATATGCCTATACTCATAGAATCTGTTACAATACGTAACTTTTGTTCTATTTCGTATAGGTTTCGCCCTTTAAGAGATTTTGCTGTTGGGTTAAGGGCGAAGCTGATGTAGTCAGTGTCACCTGTGACACCAAAAAACACAAGCACATAGCATAGAGTAGTTCCTCTTCCATCTCACAATTTATAGTTTGTTGAAGTAGTAATATTATATTGTTTGCTTTGAAAACCTGATAGGCTATCTCCATGACTAGTCTGCTTAACATCGTCAAACATTCCCCTACGGATTCTGAAGGTGCTCCATAAGGGCCACGATTCACCCCGAGAGCAGTCACTGAGTCATGCCTCTCCCCATCTCGCTCGGACGGCCGGGGGGCCAGGTGGGCGCTCGCTTCTGCTGTTGATGCAGTGGGGGAGCGACCGGTCTCTGCCCGTGGCACCACAAGTGTGTGCAGCGGGGAGCCCGTCTGTGCTTGTGTGGGGAACAAGTACCTCGGTGCCCATAACATGCTTTTCCCAACAGCAATGCATCTCGAGACTCCGTGTCTATGTGTAGTTGTTTCATAGCAGTGTGTCTCAGTGGCCGCAAGATGCTTAGAAGGGAAAAAAGCGGACTGCCTGAGAGGAAAAGGGCTTTTTAGGGGAACTGTGTGGCGCTATGTTTCCAAATCTCAGCTGGAGTGAGACATGCGTTCCCGGCGCCCCGTCACTGCCACTGCAGGCTCAGTTTGCGAGTTGCAGAGTGGTTGGAACAAGTGGTAGTGATGGACAAATGAAGCTTCATGAACCAGTGTCTTTATTTTCTGAGCCCACTAGATGGCGCTCTTACTTTTAAGAGAAAGGCCTAAGACATTGCAGTTCACTCTATTCTTAACCAATTGTTGAACAGAGAGCGCGCATCTAGTGGGCTCAGAGAATAAAGACACTGGTTCACAAAGCTTCATTTGGCCATCACTAGTACCGTCTCCTCTAATTTCTATGACATTACCTTTGTTTTGAGCAATGGAACAGTTGTCTAAATATAGTTTCTCAGACATTCTTCATTGTGCCAAAAAAAGGCCTGGGGTAATACTTGACAGGGTTCGACAAGTTAGGTGCAGTTTGTTGACTTGCATGTAGCCCGGGAAAACCAAGATGGATATAGTAGGATATATATATATATATATATATATATACCTTCCTCCACAGTGCTGTGGATGAGGGTCTGGCTAGTCCACACAACATTCCTGGATGGGAGAAAAACATGCTCTGATTTATTGCCATTTCTTTAAACCAATCACAAATCATCGAAGGCGGCGCTTAGCGCCGGACAGAGCAATGGCGCCTCTACAAAATATCCTCAGGAAAGAACGTGTTTTGGTGGAACATGTGTATGTTTGAAAGTTGTTGAAATGAAAGGAAAAGTCGTCACATGTGTAATGTGGCTAAGGAAAACACACCAGAATCAAACTGTAATAAATTGCATTTTTCCTAAAATTTTATTTGAATACTTGAAATGGTAAGATGCCCATGGAGCCTTAGCTCCTTGTTAGGTTCCTGAGTTTAGTTCCTTTATCGATCAACATATTGTAGGCCTAAATGCTGTTTAATGGCAACAGCTGTGTTTGGCTAGCCACTATTTTAAGATTTAAAATGAGTGATTACAGAAAAGGAGTTGACAGAAGGTTGCCTTCTTAACTTCATTGCCACACTGCCCTGGCTGGTACAGAGTGGTCCAAGTTACTCTAACCTCCATTAAGTCCCCTCCTGCTCTCAGTGATCACCTGACCACATATTGTGATTTTCTATTTTATTTTTATTTTTCGGTCTTCTTTCGCTCTCTTTTCTCTGTAAAATTATGTTAACTGTCCGACAGTCTATCTTTTTCAGTTTGTTGTATCATTTGAGGTAGGGGTTGATAAAATAAGATCCTTTCCGTACCATATTACATTATATATCATGGATATGTAATGTAATGTAGAAAATAATTCAAGGTTCAAAAATAAAATGTGTCTCTTTCCATGAACAAAAAAAAAATAAAAAATAAAGTGAAGTGTAATACAGCCAAATTCAAAACATAGTTTAAGAGATTTAAATTATTTATCCAGCGCAACCCCTATAAGGTAGGAAGTAGTGATGGCCAAATGAAGCTTCGTGAACCAGTGTCTTTCTTTTCTGAACCCACTAGACGGCGCTCTCTGTTCAACAGTTGGTTGAGAACATAGTAAATTGCAATGCCTTAGGTAGTGATGGGCAAATGAAGCTTCGTGTGCCAGTGTCTTTATTCTCTGAGCCCACTAGATGGCGCTCTCTGTTCAACAATTGGTTAAGAATATAGTAAACTGCAATGTCTTAGGCCTTTCTCTTAAAACCAAGAGCGCCATCTAGTGGGCTCAGAAAATAAAGACACTGGTTCACAAAGCTTCATTTGGCCATCACTAGTAGGAAGTGCTCAGCATCCAGATACTCACAATGAAGGAGCTACCTTGCGACTCCTGACGGGATGAAGAAAAAAAGAACAGCATGTTTGATTATACAAGGCTGACGGAAAGTGCGTGCTTACTGCTGCAACCAAGTTGCTAACTGTCTCTGTCTGCTGTGAGGTGCTGGGCACGTAGCATAAAGTCGGTTTATTACAGTTTCACTGCTGAAAACCGCTGCCTGCTGTTGCCACAAATGGTGTTATGGTAGAGGAGTAGGCTGGCCAGAAAACCCCAACCATGAGATCAAACAGAGAAAGCAGCGCCGTCAAGCTGAGAGGACTGCAGTTAGAATTCTCTGATATGGGATGTGATTACGGGCCAACCCTTTCACAAAACATATAATCATCCACAGTCCATTGTTGCAATGAAAAACATTCTTTTAGCTCATTTCCTCTCTGCAGTCATGGTGAGCGTTGGCAGAAGTGGCAGGTAGCAGGCGTTCAAGAGCACCCACAGCAACCAAACATGTTGATTCACATGTTTTCTGTCAGAGTAAAACCTAGCATGCATGTGCGTACACACGCCTACACACACACACACACACACAAACACACACACACACACACACACACACATACAGCCTAACACCAAAAGGTCAGGGAGGTTTTGTTTTCATCTTGAGTGATGTCACTGCTCTGTCACCCTGAGCCATTTTGAAAGTGTTGCGATACTGAGCCTCTCTGTTTTAGTGACACTTTGGTCCCGAAAGAGCCCCCAGGCTCTCAGGCTGAAAATGTATCTCTCTGTATTCAACCTAGATCTCGCCAGGACAACTCTGTCTGGAGGCACTAAGAGTAGTGCTAACTCCTTTTTTCCCTCTATCTTTCTCTAGTTTTTGGTATTTTCTTTACATCCACAGAGAAGTGCTCCACTTGTTAGAACATACAATATAATTCATCTTAAAAAATAGAATTCCGCATGAAGCCTCGTCATCTTAATGTCATGCGGCAGAATAAGAAAAAAATTAACCGGGATAGTTCAGTATTTAAAAATAAAAATGAACATTGGAGGAATATTTTCTATGGATACTTCATGTTAGCAGTGCAGAGGTGTACAACAGCCTAGATTGAACAAGTGGTGACTAAAAGCACATTCAAAGAGGGACGCGAAGTCCTGCTTGAAATGCTGCAGTGGATAAAAAGGAAAGGAGCAATCAAGTGGATTTAAGAATGCATTTACATTCTGATTAAAGGAATGTGCTTTAAATAGCTTGCATGCCATCAGTGATTATAGCTTAACTGCATGACACATCCTCATACCTAAAGGACAGAATAGTTTTTTATGAAGGTAAATATGGTGCAAAATTGAGAGCGCGCAGATGCGATGTGAGCACTTGTAAAATGGGACTTGAGAGCGCAGATGCGATGTGAGCACTTGTAAAATATGACTTGAG
>NC_048417.1:23470074-23521990 GCF_013103735.1 Etheostoma cragini | reverse complement strand
GGGGCTCGGCCTGCGTGGAAACATCGCTAGAAAGCTCCGCTGCCGACCTAGATGTGATCTGATCTACAGCGGGACACGGAGAGGTCCAGAACCGGTAGCAGAGGAACAGCCCTCCCGGACCCCACCGCCAGTGTTGTTGGAATAGCAAGTTAGCAAACTAACCCCGCTTATAAATACATACATTTTTGTTATCCTAACACTTTTAACAGTCAAACTGAAACACTGCTGGTGAGCTCCAGGTCCTGCAGCCGCGGACAAACCGCCGTCAGTGTGTATAACGCCTGACTTTTAAATTAAATTGCATTTATTTGCAAGTGTGCTTGTTGGTTAGTTTGCTAAAGCTAGCTTGCTATTCCACCAACACTGGCGGTGGGCTCCGGGAGGGCTGTTCCGCTGCTACCGGGTCTGGAGTTCTCTGTGTCCCGCTGGAGATCAGATCACGTCCAGGTCGGCAGCGGAGCTTTCTAGCGATGTTTCCACTCAGGCCGAGCCCCACTGCTGCTGTCCGTCTGCAGCTGCAGGACCCTGGAGCTCACCGCCAGTGTTTCAGTTGGACTGTTATAAGTGTTGAGATGATTAAAATGTATTTACAGTATTTAGAAGCGGGCTGGCGGCTAGTTAGCCAAAGCTAGCTAGCTAACGTCCTGTTGGCTCAGAGCTCCACAGACTAAGTCCACAGGTACAAATTAGTTTTGCACCAAATGTATCACAAGAAGTGTTGCAAAACTCGAGAGCGCAGACTCGCCGCTGTGTGATGCGAGAGAGCACACTGCAGCGACAGATTCGAGAGGTTGTAATCACCGAGTTGTGGTTGTACTGCAAAAGTGACTCAAGTGAAAAAAACACACAAAAAACACGAGTACAGATCTTTTTCACAAGCTCTCAAGTCATATTTTACAAGTGCTCACATCGCATCTGCGCTCTCAAGTCCCATTTTACAAGTGCTCACATCATATCTGCGCTCTCAAGTCTGATTTTACAAGTGCTCACATCGCATCTGCGCTCTCAAGTCCTATTTTACAAGTTCTCACATCGCATCTGCGCTCTCAAGTCCTATTTCACAAGTGCTCACATCGCATCCGCGCGCTCTCACTTTTGCACCATATTTACCTTCATAGTTTTTTTGCCAATGACTCTCAAAACAACATATATTACCGCTGATGAGGCATATGTTGATGAGGGAATTGAAACTAAACGGTTAGATATAGGAAAATGTTATGGATGGGTTAAAATTAGTATATTTGTAAATGAAGTACATTACGTATGTGACATAAGTTGTGTAAGTTAACTTGCTTAACAGATTCTCACCTGACTTCTTCCTTTGCTCCCTTCATAATTACATTTCATTTTACGTTAATATGGATAATATTAGCTGCTTGCACAGATGACACATATGGACGTTTTTGGTTGGGAAAGATTGCAACTGCAATGTTCTTCTACTCTCTCTTACGTCAATGTCTTCTCAATAGGAGATTCCACTTAGCCCACACCGCCTTTACTAATTAGCTTTTCAAAATCAGCTACAATATAATTATGTATTGATTCTGAAGATGCAATCCATAAATATCTATCGTCACAAAGTCACACTGACATGACACGACTGATGGTTTGTGGCACAGTTTCCTATTAATTAGTTATGTAATCTAAGCCCTACACTTTCACTGTTTTATCTGATGTGAGTGGCGTAAACAGCATCCGGCCCCTGTGAGTTTACTTATTAATAATAATAATTAGCGCTTTTCGAGGACCCAGAGTTGCTAAGTTGCATAAGTTAGAACAACATTCCTTATCTGAGCCACTGAACATGGTGTTACCACAAGAAAAGGAAAAAAATGGACTAGCAAAAAAATGACAGTCCTATAAATTCTTCGGTGACACCCATGGTTACTGATGGTAATGGCAAGTGTTTTACTTCTAAAAACATACATCCGGGTCCCCAGATAGCTCAGTTGGTAGAACGGGCACCCATACACCCATATGTGGAGGTTTGCTCCTCGATGCAGCGAGCAATCTTTATCCGTCTTCTCTAAAATAAAGGCTGAAATGTCCAAAAGTAATCTAAAAAAAAAAAAAATGTAACAAAAAAAACACACATGCATCAACCAGGGGAGGCCAGCAATCACACCTTGAGCAGTTACTGTGTCAAAAATTCAACCGAATCAACGCAACTTGTGTTGTTTTGTAGTGTGAAAAGAATATTAAAAAAGTCACTTATTAGTGGTTGTAGTTTTTCAACAGCACAGTAATAAGTTATTTATTAAACCTGATATGCTGACAAAAACTGTTGTGTGCGTGTGTCTTGCTGTTTTGTGGACACATTTCAACGGATCAATAACGTCAGCACTTATTTTGAGGACAAAGACATTGCGAGCCCTGTGGGAGCTTTACAATAAAAGCCACCCTGTGGTTTTCCAGATGAATACTTCAAATGTGAAGCAGCAGCAGACATTAAAAGCAAAATGTTATATTTTTTGGGGGGGGGAATTTTTCTATTTTGGAGTCCAATCAGTTAACAACAAGGATTCCATCTATGAGAGTACAAAGTACATGCATGTATTAGTTCCTGTGAATGTCTTGCCTGTTCCAGTGGCTTTAGTTGCACCAAATCAGGCATCACGGTCCAATGTGAGGAGAGTGCAGATTTGAGTCGCGCATGCTCAGATTGAAACGGTTTACGGCATAACGCGTCATACCTGATGAGAGTCGAGTCAGACCGGCTCTGGTCCAGTGCAGATGTTAGTTGTCAGATTTAAACGGTTTACAACTCACCGTGTCATATTGGAATTTGTGAAATCCATGAAATACTAAACTTACTTATTACAAATAATAACAGAAGATGGGAATCATTTGAGAAACGTTTTAGCTATCTATGATAGTTTGATTGCTAATGTTAGGTCAAAACGCCATTCAACTGACAGCCTTTTGTTGTGTTGGATTGCTAGCTTCTAGCTAAGCTAGCAGTCATGTCAAAAACAACTATCTATGAATGTTTGATCGCTAACGTTGTCTCAAAACGCCATTCAACAGCCATTGTTGTGTTTGATGCTAACTTGTAGCCAGCAGTAAACAAAGTCTCTTGTTAGCATCTCATACAGACAATATCTGGTCTCATATTGTGACATTGATATAATATTGCTGTATTGCCAGCCCTAACACAATGGAAACACAAATAGGCCATAAGTGACACTCCCACACTACTGCACAACCCTGCGCTAATTTCCGCAACGCTGGCTTTTGGGTTAATGCCGCCTACTGGTAAAAGCTACTTCATGGAGAGGAAATTACTGAATGTAAAGTGAATGTATTTGTCAAAATGTTGAATTGTCATTGTCATAGAATTAAGAGGTATTAAATAATGAAAATCCTAAAGAAATTAACTTTACAGCTAAAGATATGCAATGTATTGTTTGTTTTATGGTCTTTCCTGTCAGTCAACCAGCAGAAACCATGACATGACATTTTGACACTGTATAGGAGGGCTGACTCAAACTTGTCAGGCTTGTTTAGGGAGACGGTGGTGGCAGTAGACCCTGGCCTCTCCGATTTGTCCTTCTTACCTTCCTGACGGTAAAATGAACTGTTAATAATTTAGATTCCTCCCAAAGTCACAGTGATATGTGTGATGGCTCACTGACCTCCATTACCCTCACCAGTGATGTCCTGTTGGACTACTTTTTCATTGTCTATATCTATTGATCGTGTGCCCACACTGGAATACATGACAGCTAATTAGACTTGAGAGTTTTCCTTTTAGGTTGTTGATGTCATTTAGGCCTCTTCCCTTTTCTGATTGGGCTTGTTTACATCATTAATCTATATTGATTCCATAGTCGCTCTGACTTGACTGGTGGCTTGTTTATTAGGGATGGAGATTTCTGTTGGTTGCTGTTAGAATTTGAACAATTTACCCTTTTCTCATCATCTCTACCTGATTCCAAAAATAAAAATGCCCTATATTCAGTGAAGCCACACATAAAGGAAATCATCAAAAAATATTCCGCAGATAATTACACTATAATTTGCCAACTCTCAAAACAACACTGAAATGCATTGCAATTTAAAATTTGATCACAGCACAGTACATTCCTTCTGCTATCCACTATCATGTGCTTTTAGTGACTCAACTTGTACACTGTATTTTAAACCCACCAATGCACATGAGGTTGCAAGAGCCAGTAAACACAGACATCAATTTCATGGATTGGATCATGTGTGGAATAGAGGACACTTTCCAATGGCCCCTTGTAGGAGCTGGTTTGCTTTAAAAGCAAACCACAAGCCACATTTTCTTAATTCAAAGTGTTAAACTAATCAGTACAAAGACCCCATTTAACGAGTCAATGCATGTGTCTGAGTAGTGTTAAAGCATCTACATGTAATTATGTCACCAAATGGTTGGAGAAAGTAAGTTCCCTTGGGATAATGGCAGTTCATCTTACACTGCCATTTGACTGAAATGTAATGTCGTGCTAGGTGTCCCATAAAACAGCTCTAGCTAAGCCAACACATGCAATTATACAGAGGGCGCACTAAGCTCTCATCTTGTGGTTTTGTGGTTTTGGGTTTGAAGTTCTGTTATTGTTTCCTGTTATTGTGTATTTATTCTGTTTCTGTTATACTCCATGTGTCCTCTCTTGTTGTCTACTTATACTGTCTGTCTTGTGTCTGTTTTGTGAGTGTTTGTATGTTCTGCTTCCTGTTTTTTTGATAATCTGGGTTTCTGTCTAGACTTATGAATTTTTACTTCCTGTCTCTTTTTTAGTTTTCCCATCCCTGTGATTACCTGATTCCCAGCCCTTGTGTCCCCTACCTTGTGTTACCTCATTCACCTGTGTAGTTAGTCTTTGTCTTCCCCTTGTCCTTTGTCAGATCATTTTGTCTTTGTTGTAGTTTTCCCTCTGTGTCAGCGTGCTGTGGATTTGTCTGCCTGTTTAGTCCCTTGGTTCCAGTTCATCTGTGTTTCTCCTTGTTTCTCTTTGTTTTCTTTTGGATGACCTCTCCTGCTGTATTTTGGGACGTTTGTTGCAAGGACTTTTTGTTAAATAAAGATTCAAGCATATCACTTTGCCTGCCATCTCCTCTCTGCATTTGGGTTCTACATTTTCTACTTGCGTAACATCATATTGTTCATCTGATCACTAGGCCAGCTTCACACTGGATGCGTCACGCCAACCCATTCTCACTCCGAAGGCGTCCAATACGGACGTTTGGTCAGGTGCCTTTGTCGTTGTCATATGACCTTAACAGAGACTTTTACCGTCATATAACACGCGCTTGGTCGAGTGTTGTAAGGTGGATCCCCGCTCTCTTGGGTGAAACTCTTGTGGGTCAAACACAAGAGTTTCACCCAAGAAAGCGGCGATTGTGTCCCACATGTGTCCTTAACCACCCCGTTATCATTGCCGGGTGTCACGGAACCATAAGCCCACCCACAACCTTTTCCTAAACCCAACCTTCTCATTCCCACGTGTCATGGAACTGTAAGCCCACAACAAGCCACTCGAGCAAACGTCGGCATTTTACGAGATGGGAGTGAGAATGCGTTTGTCACGCGAGCGTGTCAGCAGCGTGGCATGTCCCTTTTTATTTCAGTTCCCATGGTAACAGGTTAGAGCTTATACATTGCTTGCGTGACATGCATGTCACACGCGCCACAAACACTTGCATGCTAGAAATAGAACCAACGCCTATTTTACACGCGAGCCTGTTGGAAGCGTTTCCAGGAAAAATAGAACAGGAAAAGATGTCATTTTGACACAAATACATATTAATAAATGACATGTTGAAGTTTCAAAGTCTCTAAGTTTTGACATGCAGAAAATGTTTTAATTGATTTTCAAATATTGCACGTCATACAGAACAAAATATTCTATCTAACCTATTTTGCCGTCAATACTGCCGACATTGTGTTGCTTCAATCCAATCAGCAACCTATATATTTACGTTTAACAACTCTCTCCCCATATGTCGAACAAGGGTGAGCCAAGTCCTCCCTGTATGTCACTTAGCAGCAGCAGTGCCGCCTCAGTCACGTTTCTGGGGTGTAGGACATAAAATATCTGTGCCTCGCCACGCAGCTGACACGCAACAGAAACGCCACGCTCGAGTGACGCAGCCAGTGAGTAGCCGGTCTAACCAGCGCAACAACTGATGATCGATGAGTGACCCAAAAACCTAAAAGTGTATCTTCTACGTATGAGATGTTATCTGAGATATTATTTCCCTTTATGTCTAAAGGTTGATCTCGCTTGCTTTTTTTGTAAGACAGCACACCAGGGCCATTGTATTTTTCTGAAACGGAGCCTAAAAATAGTGACACAGCAGCAAACTGCCTGTCTAGAGAATGTAATTAATACTTTCCTCATTAATGATTATTGACTATTTCATCCACCTGTCAAAATGTCAATCAATCCGGCGTGTGTGTGTGTGTGTGTGTGTGTGTCTGTCTTGGTTCTGTCTTGGCAGTTGATTAGATTTGTTGATCAGTCTGATGGCCTTAGGATAAAAGACGTCTCTCAGCCTAGATGATCCGCGTTTCACACTTCTGTACATCCTGCCAGAGGGCAGACCTAAGCAAAAGATCAGACGGTTGTGCAACGGTGTGGGAGACTCACTTTAACTCCCTATGTGTGTGACGTCCTATGTTCTTTAACCCTCCTGTTGTCCTCGGGTCAATTTGACCCGTTTGCAAAAACTTTCTATCTCAGAACTATGACAAAAGAATGTTGAAAAAAGTGACAAATGTTGGAAAAAATAAATCAATAAAACGTTTTTTTATTAAACGCTTAAAAAGTGAAAAACCAGAAAGAATGACAAAAAAACATCAAAAACATATGAAAAAGCAACCAAAACGTTGTTCAAAAATTGACTCAAAAACATAATTTAAAAAAACATAAAAAAAATTGGAAAGAAATTGACAAAATCGTCAAAGTGTAGAAAAAGAACAACAAAATGTGTTCAACCTAAAAACACAAATGCATGGTCGACAGGAAGACAACACAAGGGTTACGGCCTAATGTAGCACAAATAGACTTTATATTAGATCATTTATAGCTCTAGAAATTTCTGTTTGCACTTGAATGCCGCTTTTAAAGAAAGAGCCTGAGGTATTGTGCATTTTGCTGGAGAATTTTGAAGGTGACAGTCAGCTGTTACACAAACTCCTGGGCAGTTAGATGCTATTGTTTCTTTCTTTTTTTTACCCTTATAGTTGTTTTTTTTTAACTTTCTTGTGGCCGAGATAGACGCAGTGAGGTTTCCTGTTTACTGTCAACAGACTGACAAGTCTGATCGCCAGTTCAAGATTGGCCATCGCAGAGTGACGTTGGGTTTAGAGACATTCCGATACTGCCTAAAACGCTGGTATCTATATCGGGAAGTACTGGAGTTTTTGCACTGATCTGATACTACATAATAAAGCCCTGAAGGAAATCTACGTTAAAGGAGTTTATTTTTTTATTTTGTTTATTATAACTGACTGTAAAACTGGATGAAAAAAGAAAGTTCTGTGGCGTTCATTGTTTGTGTTTTGTCATGTTTCACAAAAAGTTTAACCTGAGCCAAAACAACAACAACAAAGATAGAAATCATATCCCATCCATACAGGGATTGTAGTGTACAGCTGTTAAAACATAATTAAATATATGACCGACTGGTATCTGATCAGTTCTCGTTATCAGCCAATACGCAAGGTGTCAAGAATTGGTATTGGGAAACAAAAAATGGTGTCCAACCATCTCTAGTTGGGTTCCAAACTCCAAAAGCTTAGTCAGTCTTAAATTTTCACTGGAGGCTGCTTTTTATTTTTATTTTTTTCTAAACACACTACCAACATTCAAAATGTATGGACACACTTGCTTTTCGGCAGACAGCCTGAGGATTGCCTGAGTGTGTGGTAATTTGGCCTACGGGCCAACAGGCCTATGAATTAATGAAGACATGAAATAAAACCCCTATGAACCATGCGCCCTTCGCACAGACCCTATTTTCCGCCGTCAAACTAGCAAATGTGGATTTGGACACCCCCTCAATGCATCTGGGCCATGCACTTTACGCTGTGCGCTTTTATTGTTAAAACAGGGCCCTCAATGTGTGTAATGTGAATTAGTGAGCATGCAACAGACAGAACATACTCTCTCTCTCTTACAGAGTTATATTCCCTCTAGTGCTATGATAACTATGGTCTGCCTCTTTGAGATGCAATGTCATGGTTTATTGTAGGTCACATGTTTAACCGTGCAAAGTTACCCAGTGGTCTTTGTTCAACTGCAGATGAAATGCATTGATGGCACAAAGTGGTCAGGCTCATTGGAGGAAAAGGACCCACTTAAACTAAGCCAACAGAGGCACATGCCAAGGGTCTAAGCGTTCTAGGGCTTATCAAGCGAGGATAGTGGGACAGAGGCCAAATCAGTCCAGGGAGTGGACTTGCAAAGACCTTATTGAGAACCAGTCAACCCAGAACTGAAGATGCTAGAAGAAAAATAAGACAGGGAAATGGTATTCATGGAACACTGATAATAATCATCATGACAACACACTACAAAATACATTAAAATCCTGCCACAATAGCCAAACAAACATCATATGAAGCTTCCTCCACAGTAAAACAAGCAATAGATCCACAGTAACCCCTACAGTATCTCACATAACATGATAGGATGGCTTCCAAACGCAACGGATGTGCCTATTTTCTTTAAAGTAGACAGTCGCTGTTTTAGTTGAATTGGACGCTGAAGAATTAAGTCTGGTTCACAGATTGTAGATGACCATCAGTGTCGTGGGTTAAAAGATAATGGGTTTTTATATTAAACAGGTATTGCTATTCATCTCATATCTTTGCACTTAGTCCCCCACTCCCACTTGATTTGCATTAACAGCGTTTAAAATGGAGGGAAAGGGAACTCTCAGTGGAGTAAGTTGCACTCGACTACATGATCGCTGCGACTTAACTTTTTCTCTTCTCAGGCGTAAAGGGCAAAATCTGTGTGTATTAAAACAGAGAATGGCAGGAAAAAAGGCATTCAATGTGCGATGGAACTCCCCGCTCGAAATGAATTACCGGGCAGTTTAAGCTTTCAAATTCTCTGATGAGACATGACACAAGGCCTCTTATTCCCAGAGGTGCCCTTGCCCCTAACCTTTAGAGAGCTCAGGACTACAGTGAGTGAAAGCTTTGTGTGATGCTTTTTATTCTCAAGATGCGATAGTAGGTTGATGATTGATTTATCTATCTATCTATCTATCTATACTTCCACAAGAGGAATGTCATTATTGGCAGTGACAGTGATGCGACAGTGAAGTGCAAACAGTGTTATGTTAAATCGCAACCTTTTTTTGTAGTATTGCGATTATTAGTGATTGCCAAATGAAGATTTGTGAACCAGTGTCTTTATTCTCTGAGACCACTAGATGGTGCTCTCTGTTCAACAATTGGTTGAGAATATACTAAGTTGCAATGCCTTAGGCCTTTCTCTTAAAACCAAGAGCGCCATCTAGTGGGCTCAGAAAATAAAGACACTGGTTCATGAAGCTTCATTTGGCCATCAGTAGCGATTACACAACCAACAAAATAAAGGTTATAATCAAACTGTATTTGTATTGTGGTGTGAATCGCTCTCAAATTAAAAAAGGAAGACAATTTCAAGTCCCTACAAACTGAATATAAACTGATTATATTGTACATATAACAAAAAAACTGCATTGCTAGCTCAATTGTGTTAGGATAGATTTAGTAACCATTTGTCCATGAAATTCAAGAAACAAAGACAATTTCTGTTCCTTGTTCAGTCAGCCAGTCAACTTGAGCTTTGAACGTTAGCTTTTTCGAGATAGTGGGATTTCCCAAACTGTATAAATGCTGCACATAAACACAAAACTGCTTTGCAAGTTTAATCTTGTCACCACTAGGATAGCTGCTGAAAAAACAATAACAGACAATGGGAATCATTTCAAAAACGTTTTAGCTATCTAGGATTGTTTAATTTCTAACGTTAGCTCAAAATGCCATTCAACTGACAGCTTTTGTTGTGTTTGATGCTAAATTGTAGCCAGCAGTGAGACAAGTTGGTAAAGTAGGTCCATTTTTAATGGGTTGAGATTACAGAAGTCTCTCGTTAACATCTTGTAGGCTACTTGTCACAAAGTGACGCATGCGTGACTCAAATCTGCCCTTGACTCACATTGGGGAGGGACAACGTCAAGACTAGACGCTAAATGTCCACACTGTACATTGTTGTACAATCATATACAGCAAAAATATCCATTCTCACATCCAAGGTCCTGCAAAGCATTAAAATAAATTCTAGATAAATACAAGTTTTAAAGTTCACTGAATTTAAAAAGCAGGTAAGTGTCAGACCCGGCTGGCAGAAAAACCCAAAGGCAGACAAAGAGTGAATAGCAACGAGAGTTTATTGGTGACAGTCCGTGAGCCAGATGACAAGTCAATGTGTAATGGGAGGATGCTGTGAGACGGCAGGGGAGCGAAGAGGAATCCAAACTGTGAGGAAGTGGGTAGAGCTGAAGGTGAGTCTGAATGCCGATGATCCGTGGAGGAATGTAAGTGACTAACAATCCGAGGGACTGGATGTCAGGTCACGGTATAAAAGCCGGTGGTGATGGTGTGATGAGACACAGGTGGGTGCAGGTGATTACGATGAACAAGAAAAGGTGAGAGAGTGGACGAATGAATGGAGACCACGCCTCCCCAGGTTACTTAGAAACAGGAACCAGTGACATACAAACAGAGAAAACAGACATATAAACAGATCAGAGCGAGGGGCGCCTGACAGTGAGGCTCAATATAAATGTACTGTATATGGATCAAAGTCAAATAAATGAGAGAAAACGGCCATGGAGAAAACAGTTTCCAATGGGATTGAACCTGGAGCCTTTGTACAACACCATGGCTCCAAAGTGGCAACTGTTGCTCACCATAGATTATTGTGTAAGACTTCAGAGCCAATATTACATCTTATGTTTGACTGAGCACATCCTTTGTAGTTCACTCATGGCATGACTTCTGTGGCAAGTAATTATCAGCTACACATCTGTCATCCTTAATTTGCACAAGACTCGGTAGAAACACAACACTTACTTGGAAATAACTGGAAAAAAAGCTTTCCTCTTCCCCCCAAAAAAGGGCTCATTTGCACCTGCTTGCTAAATGTATAATTTTTCTGAAATATCAGGATTCCACCATCGTGAATACAACAAGATCTCCCATGTGGAAATAATCGATAGTGGAATGTGACAGGGTAATGAGGTCGAAAGCAATTGAAGTCTTTCATATTCACACGGCAACAGTGGGATGGTCTAATCAGCATTTAATTTATCCAACAAGTTGTCATTTGCATATAGCTTATTCAAGGAGAACAGAGAACAGACGTCACAAATCAGTTTGATCTGCCAGTGCAATGCTAATACACTTACATAGGAAATGTCAAATCCAATTTTTGTCTCATCCCATGAAGATTACTACTTAGAGGTCCAATTGGGGGGCAGTTTGGTGAATATTGGAAATGCATCAATATAAAATACCTGGGTATCCACAGCTGCTCCCTATCCATAGCACATCTTAAGCCAGAAAATGACAGGTCAGTCCCTCTTGGATTATTTATAGAGGCTGTTTCAACAGCGATTTGAATGCATGCTGAAAAGAGAGACTTAGAGTGTTTTTATATACTATATATTTAAATTTTTCTATTTAAAGATAATACAATACTTTGTATTGTAAACATTTAATATTTTATTACACCTAAGAAATTAGAATTTTTAAAGCGACTGTACTTGATATTCAGAGAAAAATAGTGGTCCGGGATTGTCTGCATGTGGCTTTCACAGACCGTTCCCCACCTGTCAAATACCGATGCTTTGTCACGGCAGTGTGACTTCATTCTCTCTGTCCCACAATAAACGGTCCACTTAGCCTTTCTGTCCCACGTTAAACAGTCCACTTAGCCACTCTGTCCCACTATAACCAGTCCATTCAGCCTCTCTATTAGAGCCCGACCAGAAGGGATTTTCAAGGATGATACGGATACAAATATTTGGTTATTTAAAAATCCGATATTCAGATATATCGGCTTCTATATGTTTTTTGAAAAATATTCAGAAAAGCGTATCAAAACATACCGATTACCAGAACATTAGTTATTTGTAGTTATTTTATGACTAAAATAGTATGGTAATAATTTGTTTTATTATCACAAACATCAAATATATAATAAGGTCCTGATGAATACAATTTAAATTTAAATAAATATGAATGTTAAATATTCCTTTTTCAGAATCATTTGTCATTATAAATTATTCTGATGAATGAATATAAAAAAAAAAAAATGCCAATACCGATAGTTCCATGTAAGGTTATATATATCGGTTGGCATCTACTCTCTATTCCAATATAAGCAGTCCATCTCTGTCCCAATGCACTGCTCAAAGTTTGCATAGAAGTCATCGCTGGAGGATCCGTCATGAGTATTTTAGCATTGTCCCGGACCCAGCGTTCAAATCTGTAACGCAACATTGTGGGTGTGTTTGATTTGTGGCAAAGATCTGGTTAGGTTTAAGCAACAAATCTGCACGGTTAGGTTTAGTAAAAGATCAAGATTTGGGTTATTACAGACCCTTTTTGGCAGAAAACCCTGAAGGCTAACTTCTCCAGTGTTCTGCTACATATTGAGGAAACCTTTCAAAAAGTTTTCTAGCGTCAGTATGTTGAAATCTATACACGTCAATACGCCCTTCAATTTGAGGGCAAGATATGTTTCTTCACATATTCCCACAGTGGCTGAAAAGGGTTTGCTGCATTTCAAACATCTATGTTCCTTCATTCGTGTTCTATTTGAACTGCAAAGATAGTGCTTACCAATCACTTACAATATTAGTTCATATCAAGAGACACACATGCCCTAGGAACATAGGACCATAGAAACAAAGCAAAAACATGCAAAAAGCAAAACCATGCAATCCTGCCTGACAGTTTAAATGTAAAAACCATACACTGTGGCATTTCACTGCCTAACAATTGCTTTGGCTGAGTGTACAGACTGACAGTTGTGATGCAGATTTACCAGATACCAACTGTTTCAATTTAGTTTATTTAACTTACAAAAATTGGTTCTAAAAGCCTATGAACGAGAAGCTGGCTAACAGCGTTTGTACTGCTCTTGATTTTAAGGGACGATTGGGCACAGGGAGGTTGTAATGACAGGGCACTTTATATTTTAGAGAGGTCACGATCCCAGTGCAGTGTATTAGGAAAAAACAACACCTGGCGCTCAAAATTAATCCAAAGTACATCTCAAACAAATGGGACAAACCACATGTACAATTTCCTCAAACTAAATTCTGGGAAATAAACACCAGTACTGAGAATGCTTGTTTGATCGAAACAAGGGCAAACTACAGGACGAAATAACATGGGGTTGCTCAAATAAAACCAATGGCCCGAGCCACATGTTACAGGAAGAGGCTCCTTTGGTCTACACGTGCAATGCAGGCAAGGACAGAGAGGGCACGACCTTTGGCATAACACCACATTACAGTGTCACAGCCAGTCACGCTCCATCTCTTCTGGGCTTGTCACAGCAAGACACAGTCTGTCAGGTGTCTCACGAGTACCAGACCGTGAAAACACCCCTGCGAATGTGAGCAGTATATGGCGTCTAATTAAGCAGTTCATTAATTCATTTGTGTCATATTATGCGACATGGCGGTGCCCTCTACTGCTAAAGGAACTTCCTGGTGGGCTTACCTGAGGGGAATACACATCAGTTCTCGTCAGTTCAGTAGAACTACACTGACCAGTTATCTTCAATTGAATTAATACAACTCAGCGGTGACTGCATTATGTCAGGCTACACATGTAGGACTGCAATGTCATGTTATTTATGAAATGACAGTGAGAGTGATTGACACAGTGGAATCATGTTAGTGTAAAAGTTAATGTGTGAATGTGAAAATGTCTCCATTCCAGTGAAAGCCCTCCCTCTCAAAACTCTCCTGTGGGGTTTGTTAAATACAACATTTAGCACCCACCCAAACTGTCAGACAAACAAAGATAGCTTGCTCAACGGCTATTAAAGGTAAAGAGTTCCTTTGGTACTGAACTCCCCCATCCTGGATTTATGTGATTTTATGAATCACTTTTGAAACATCCAAATTATTCGGGAAGGTTGGTTGTGTCACAAAAGTACATGCAGTAATCCTGATAATCCGTAATCCAAAATCACTCAGGAATCAGCCATTAAATGAGAATGTTAAAATGTAATCCAGTTGAGAAACACCGGAGTAGTTGCCAGACCATTTTCTAGGTTTAGCCTCGGGCTATATTATTGACCACAGTCACGCAATGACAGTGCTTTATATCCTGTGACAGTTACAGCAAAAGAAAAACCTTTTCTCTTCACACTTTATTCCTTTTACCAGCATGCACCGGGAGGAAGGCAGGGAGTCAGTGTGAACAGGTCATCAGTCCATCATAGGGCCACACAAATCTCACACATATGAAAGCCCCCAGAGAACACAGAGTGCTGAAGGGCAACGGCGTAAAAACCAGAATAAAACAGTCTGGGATTGCATATGGCCACCGTGTCCCTTCTTTATTTCCAGGGACCCTTTTCACCTCCCAATATTAATTCTTTGTACTCTCTCAAGTCAAAAAAATGACAAAAAAATCTAAATGAACAATATGAAATACCATATACCGTTTTTTTAAAGTAAAGACATCATCTAATAATAATCTGCTTAGTACCTGGTTAGAGTTTTTTTTTTTTTTAAATTGCATATCCAATTTCTTGCAGAGACATGAGAAGATGTTTGGGCCCCAAATAGGTGGCTACAGTGAGCATGCATTTAGCTTTGCTTAGCTTAGCATAAATACCGGGAGCAGAGGGAAACAGCTTGCAGGTTCAGTCTTCACATAGTGTTAATTAGTGAGTTTACAAGGTGTTGATAAGAGGATTTTTTTTGTTATTTTTTATTTTTTATTACATTCGACAGAGCAAGCCTGACTATAGTTGTCTGTTGTTATCTAATTTGCTTCATTTGTACAAAAACAGGTGTGCAAAAAACAATTCTGGCTCTGGTTTACAGGGATTTTTTTGTGTGTGTTTAACTTGCCAGGTCACACTTGAGTCATGTGGATTAAATGAGTAACATGGGGGGGATTTTTCATTCTTTGGACAGAGCCAGGGTAGCAGTTTCCCGCTGTTTCTAGTCTTTGTGTTAACTAAGCTAATCAGATACCGGCACTAGCTAGATATTTACTCTACAAACATGAAAGTTATATCAATCTTCTCATCCAATGCTCAGAAGGAAGCAAAGCATGTTTTCCAAAATATCAAGCTATTCCTGTAAAGCTAAAATTATAATCACAGTTTATGCCCTGGGCTGAAAGATGTCACTGTGCTAAAGCAGCACATGGTCTGGCGAATTCAGTCATCTCCACAGGGGTGATAAGTCAGCAGTGACCAATCCTGCACTCCAAATGTATCTGCCTGGCCCCACATGAAGCCATAACTCATGCTGCTTCTTCATTACCGAGGATCCTGTGTGCCTGGACCAGCTTTGTTCTACTGTGGAGGGTGTCCATTAATCCCACACTGCAATAATCTCCACTATCTTAATGACACCACCAAGAAAGACAGAGACAGAGGAGTAGGTGAGGACAATGGTTTTTGTTCTCTTAAAACATGATGAACCTTTGGAAACCCGTCATCTTGTTATTTCAATTACTGCTTCCAATCAAAGCGTTTGTAACGGGAGCCTGGGTTGGAGCAGTGGGATAGTTTATACCCCCAGGTAATAATGTTACTGAATGATGGCACAGCATGAAGGAGGGCTGTGGTCTAAACTTAGTCACTAAGTCTACTGTGCTTGGATATTCTAGATGTTTTAAATGCTATGACTGGTTGACTGCTGAGAGACTGCAGAATGCATATTGTATTTCAATGCTGTGGTACTCTGTATTAAGGTGCAAATGAACTGTATACTTTATTTATATAGCGCTTTTCTAGTCTTAACAACTATTTAAAGCGCTTTTACATCATGCAGGAGCCATTCACCATTCACACACATTCATACACTGTAGCCAAGGCTGCCGTATAAGGTGCCAACTACTCATCAAATAAACATTCACACGCATTTAGATTAGATTAGATTAAACGTTATTGTCATTACAGATGAACAGGTACAATGCAACGAAATGCAGTTTAGAGAGAGCCTCAGGGCCGCAGCTATTTAAAGCGCCGCCACACGCACTCTGAAAAGGATTTATGCAGATTTACACTCCGATGGCACAGCATCAGGGGCAACTCGGGGTTCAGTGTCTTGCCAAAGGACACTTTGACACGGGACAGCAGGGCCAGGGATTGAACCACCAACCTTCCAATTGGCAGGCAACCGCTCCACCACTGAGCCACAGCCACCCAAGTTCAAATAAACTTGAACTTGGAGTAGCTTGGACTCAATTGGCTAAACTGCAGTAGGCTTATAAAGATCTAGCTTAAGTGTTTTGGTAGAAACACTTAATTACTATCCTGTTAATCATTGACTATCAGGGTAGCGTTCAAAATTCTTATCATTATTTGGTCACAGTTCACTAATTCTGGAAAAGGAGATTGAACCTAAATGCAGATAAAGGCAGAGTAACAATGTAGCAAAACTTTTCGGTTACACTTGACATGAAGGTATCTACTGTACATAGGAGTGACATGACACTGTCATGAATGTGTCATGAAACTTTATGAACAAGTCATAGACACAAAACTTCTTGCAGTAAGTGCAATTCGGTTATGTCATGACAAGGTATGGTTAGGGTTCATGTGTCATGACTGTGTCATGACAGGGTTACGTGTTCATGACAGTGTCATGTAACTCTTAGGAAACTTGAAGTAAAGTGTTACCAAACTTTCTTTGACTTTAACTCTGAACAACTCGAACAGTGAGTAATCATAACTGACAGCAGTGTTATTAACAAAGGTCACATTAGTGAAGTGGCATTTAGCAGCATATGCTACGAATAGAACTCTGGGAATTGGCCCTGTTGGGTTTCCGAAGCCAGTGCAGGTGTATCTGTTAAAAATGGGAAATACTTCATGTGAAAGGAGGCCTTTAAGCCATGCTGAACTTAGAAAAAACTTTAAAAAAACTGTTGAAGAAGTGTTAACAAAGAACAAAACAGAGCACGAAGAAAATAAAGAGCCATGTCTTAATTCTTTCACGACGGTGCCCTCAGATTTGCACAATTCACAATCTGCACATTACATTTGGGCCTATCATGTAATGCTCTCTGGCCCAAAAAGACTTCTACCCTTTCCATGGCAAAAGAGACAGTGGATCATGTATTGTTTTAGCGTGAAAACCCCAGCGAAAGGAATTGTTTCACTATCAGAATTATATCCACTCTGTCCGATAACATTTGGAAAGTCCAGAGCTGCTTCATAAAATCTTTTAATTTCCATTCAATTTAGTGGAGCGCTGAACAGGAAGTAGCCAGCTTGGGGGGGAGGCCTCTAGTGACCTGCTCTATGGGCCGCACAAGATATTTAACAGAATAAGAAGCTTACATGGCTCCCTTTTCTACAGTACAGTACTGTGGTCAAAGTAAAAGTTATTTCTTATGCCATTCTCTACCTTCTGTATACTCAATAACATTTACCGTTCTCAAAGTCCACGGCTCTGTGAACGGACAACAGACAGTTCCCTTAACAGAGGCGTTAGGCACCATTCACATGTTAGCACGCTGAGACAAACAAAGCAATGATGAGATAGGTATTTGACCCCCACTGTAGTTTTATTCTCACACTTTATTAAAATAACACAGCTGTGCAAAACGCCATGCTCAAGACAAAGCACACAACCGATCAAAAACAAAGTGGTAATATGAGTTGAAACAACCCACAGTTCCTTCTCCCGATGGTGTCAGGATGTACTTAGACTAGCTGTCAGTGTGACCTGTGCCACCTGGACAAGTTTCCTGTGCATTCTTTTTTGTGAAAGAATAAAGTTATTCTGACTGACTGGAGCCTGTTGCCAAGCCAACCGTGATAAAAACAGAGACAGAAAAAAGAAGCGGAGTGAGACCTAGTTCAACTCTCAAAAAAGGAAAAGATAAAGCTTTTACTCATTTCAGCCTATTGCATTTTGTATTTCATTTCTGCAGCATGGAAATAGGTGGAAGCGGTCAATCATTTTTCTTTCAGATAATTGGATTCTCTGGAAATGGAATGTCTGTTTAGACTTAAAAATTTAATAAAAAAGGGAATTAAGTGTGCTATTTAATCTGCTCTGAAGTGCCACTAACGACGATGCATTGAGGGCACTATTTGTAAAATAGAGACATTGCATTGATAGGTCAAACACATTGACAGGTAAAACATCTGTTCTACATTGATGACTGTAACCTACTCTGATTTGATAATTGACTGCCCTCTAATTGGACCATCCGAGGCTGAGAGTGGCTTGCTATATCAGCTCTTATATGATACCCCAACCCCCCCCCACCCCAGGCACACGCTAGCTTTCACTGCTTCACGTCTCCTGCACAGCACGCCTCCTCTGTATGCCTTCCATTCTGCTGTAGCACCAAGCCGGAGATCGTGCAAAGTTAAACACAGAGAAAGGTCAGCGAGGTATTGACAGAGCCCTGCTTAGAACGGTGACATTTGAGCCCAAGAGCGTGTGTTTTATTAAGTGTTCGATATCTACCGGATGTTACATGGGGGTGGTGCTGGAGTGTTATATCCAAGGTAGTGGTGTCAGCTAATTTGCCAGAGGAGATCAAACTGTGAGAGGACACGCATGACTGACCTAAGGATTACTGGACAGAGATGAGGTTTGGTTGCTTAAGCTGCTGGTAACGAACTGTTGCCTTGCAGACCGGCATGGAGACGATTCCTTTCCCCAACTCTGTGACAAGGCGGTGACCTTTTAAGACATCTTTTAACAAATGCTTTGTGAGTGGACTGTGAGACAGAGCTTATGTTACTTAAATTCACATCACGTCTAACTTGCATGGCAGTCTCAAGGGACGTCGCTAGGCCTATTTTAGGAGGGTTGAAGTTAGCCCAAAATGTTCCTGAGCACCCCTAAATGATCCTAACAACAACAATAACAATTTGATTTATCAATAAATAAATCCTCATTTATATAGACCTAACAAATGATATATATCCAGCTACAAAAAATTGCAGAAAAGTCCGAAGTCAGACAGAAGCACAAAGAGTCTCGGTGCATTGGTGTGAGCCGGCAGCTTTCAGAGCGTTGCAGACCCGAGCGTTGCTCCAGTATAACTGGAGGATTCATCTCGTCCGAGTTCGTCCTCGTTGGTCTGAACTCGCTGTGCACCCTCCCGCCCACACGCCAATACACACGCTTCTGGTGAAAGGAAGATTGATTACGACATGTCATACAATAAGAGAGATACAAGAGTAAAATTGTAAGTTGTTTTAATTACCTTCTTACCTTTTAGCTACATTTTCTTGAGGTTAATGAAAGGTGATATTTTGGATTGCCTTGGAAAACTATAGTCTAGCTAGATTGAACGAGCAAAATACAAGAAATGGTTAACTTGGCAAGACAATCACAACTCTTTATTCTTTGCCAATAATATAGCTTATCTCTAGTAGGCCCATTCTAAATCCAAATCAATCCCAATAGAATGTTGTTTCCACTGAAACTTAAATGCCATACGGTCCCTGTTAATGCTATTGCACCGTTGTATCCTTCAATTCATTGAGCCGATGAGATGGACATTGGAAGATATTTCAGCAGAGAAAAGAGAAGCAGGAGATTGGCAGGGCAGTTGAGTCTGAGGGTGTTGGAGGGATTGAGTAGTGGCTAGCTGCATTCTAACCAATTTAACTTTCTGCATTCCCTGCCTATGATGAATTAAATAACTATGCAGATGTCACCTAAATATAAGCCAAAGATGAGCACATGCAAACAGATACACATGTGAAGAAAAAATTAAAGCAATCCAACATACAGTACACATTAATTACTCCAAATCATTTAATACTTCTGTCATCAGGTTATTGTATTTACACAGAAGCCACTTTAAATAGGATCCGTATCAATAGCTAACATGATAAAGTATGCAGTGATGCCTATTTATTTGTATTTCTTTACATATGGTATGCTATTATTAAGTCATTGCTTATAGAAGAACTCATCAAGAGCTAAGTACCCCCCCCCCCCCCCCATGCAGCTTTAATGTGGCTAAAAGCTAACATTACAGTAACTTTTGTTGAACAGATTAGAAATGGAAGAAGAGGATATGTCTGTTACGTTTTACTTGTTAACATCTTGGTTTGTTGTCTGGTTGTTAACATAAGCGGAGCTCTGATACAGTAACAAAAGATTTGAGTGCAAAGACTTTGCAACCGCAACTTACATATTCCCTGGGGGCTAAGCACCCCCTGTCTTTCAACCCTAGTGACGTCCCTTGCATTCTACTTTCTAAGAGTGTATATTCTATCTTTTCATTTCATACAAAGGATCTTGTCATACTGGATTTTTTTCTGGATTTTTTTCACCCACGTCTACCTATCAAGAAACTATTTTGACCAGCCGCAACAGCGACATGGTATTGTTTTCACTTTGCGTGTGTGTGTGTGCGCATGTGTGTCTCTGTCATGGCAAACTGTAGCGGGAACTAGCACAGAAGAGGCAACATGGGTTGGGAAAGGATACAAGTACTTTGCCAGGTGTGACATTGTCTGTGTCCCAGCTGGAAGATGCGGCCACAAAGCTTTGATGATGTTTAATTGAGATCAAAATGAAAGCCAAATTTGAAGACGGATGGGTCTGAACAAGGGTGCTGGGAGTATGGGGTTTAGAAAGTAGAAAAGGGGCCTTGCCCCCTCTACTTTACTGCCCCTTTTTTAAGGATGAAGCTAACTATTTATGACCCATTTGTAAATATATGTATGTCTTAGGAACCAATGAACTTTGGGCCGAGTGCCACAAACAGGCTAGAGAAGTCAGATAGTTTTGAGAAGTAGACTAATGTGTGCCTGGTTATGGTCTTTTTCCCTCAGACTGCCTAATCCTTTACAAGCAAGAGGTGATTTTTACTTAATTTGCAATTCATAGCTTATCTTTTAATTACATAATACTCAGTAGTTCAGCTACAAAGGGTACACAGTAAGACAAAACAACAACCTTCCCTTACGTTCTGGGTAACATCTGAGAAACAACTTGTCAGATCGCAAAATGTCATCTTCCATTATTTAATCAAACCCTGGGGGAGTGAAAAAATCAATATAAAACATGCAATATACCTATTTAGCGTGATGAGTCATTTGTTGATGTGTAATGCAAGATTACTTTATTACTACACATAGCATGTGCATATTTGCAAAACTGGACTGGTGACCATACTTTATACTAAAAGATCCTAAGGGGTTAGAGAGGTGAAGGTTGGAACGCCTGTGATTCCATTTATCAAACATGGACAGACAGCCCAACCTCAATGCAGAATTTCATTGGGAATGGGCCTTCTTGTGAATGAATGAGCTGCAGCTCAATTTTACTAATTTGGCCAGTAAGGTAATATTTTTGTAAGATTATTTTTGGGCAATTTAAGCCTTTATTTGACAGGACGGCTGAAGACATGACAGGACAGCTGAAGACATGCAGCAAATGGCCGCAGGTTGGAGTCCAACCCAGGCCGCCGCGTCGAGGAGTAAACCTCTACATATGGGCGCCCGCTCTACCAACTGTGCTATCTGGATGCCCAAGGTGAGTGTTTTATGTTTACTTTAAATTGTGATCTAGTACAGAAATATTTCCTTAAACTAGTGTGTGCAACAAGTTAATTGCTGGATAATTCAGAACACATAACCTTGGCAAAATGACCATCCAAAGAATTGTCAAACTGGCCTTGGGCAAGACACTGAACCCGTAGTTGCCATCAGAGCGTATAGATGTGTGTGAATGGTTTCTGTCCTGTGTAAAAGCGCTTTAAGTAGTCATTGAGACTAGAAAAGTGCTATGCAAGAACAAGCTATTTGCATTTAAGTTTAAATTACTTTCACAGTAATTGAAAGTAAATGTACTTGTTCCATTGTCTGTCTGCTTCGGCCGCAAAAAGAAATATACTTTGTTAAAAATTCAAATGTTTAATTCATCAAATTATGTTTTTTTCATAATAGCCTTTTTTAATTATTAGCATTTTACAGAGAATGAGCAAAGCCTCTAAAGTGATTTGTGAAATGCAATAAGCAAGCCCACATTACAGCCCATACAAGTAGGCTTAAACAACAGGTGCAATTACCCCTTCTATCAAAAAGGAACCACCTCTAACCGTACCTACACACCGCCACCGACTTGAGCTGCAAAAAAGTTCTGGCTGCCCGCCAAGGACACTTGTCAAAAAGTACGGGGACGCTTTTTGACGCTTTGGCCGCTCTAAGGTGGTGGCGTTCTCTGTTCGACCGGGAGAAGCTCACGCAGCCACGGCCAATACACTGACACTAGAAGCCTTTATAAATTACATACGGTATATAATGACAGAAGTTGTATTGTTAATTGGTTGCAGCGGGGTCTGTTAGCAGTTAGCTTGCTGGTTAGCCGTTGACTCGTAGCGGCGTGCAGGCATAGCGAGCAGCCGCCAGACTAACCCAGTGGCCCGTGTAAGACTTCCCTGTGTGGGTCCGTTAGAGACCGACAGGTAAGGTTACCTGGTCCCTATGAACAAACAACTTTATATTATAAACGATAAGTAACCCAGCAACGATGATTATGAGCTTGTCTTCAGAATGAACGTTTTGTTAGGAACGGAAGTTTACATCGTATGCTTTTCCAGGATCAGCCAGCGCGAAGGATGTCTATCTTCCGATTGGCGGCTGGCGTTAGCCGCTGCTTGCTGGTGAACCGCGTCATAGCTCATTACCATAAACTGTCCTGGTAGAAACACTTATTTACTATCCTGGTAATTATTGACTCTCAGGGTAGTGTTTAAAATGGTTTCTGATTGACACTCAACATGCTCAACACACCCAAAAAAAGCAACGCCGACAGATTGGCCTCCTTGCAGCTGAGAGAAGCTTCCATTGAAAATAAATGACTTCCTGTAACTGTAGACGCTTGCAGGCAGACACGACTACTGTTAGGGATCACAAATGTTGGAAAAAAACCAGGACTGTAGTCAAGTCCACCTTTGTCAAGTGCAAGACCAGGACTAGTCAAGACTGATACAAGTCCAAAGAGGTTTTAGTCCAAGTCAAGAGTCCAAATGAGAGACAGTCAAGACCAGGTGAGCTGAGGCAATACCAAAAGGTGAGAACCTGCAGACTGCTGATTGGTCGGAGAGAATCGGGACTGCTTCATCATTGCAAGTGACAGATGTGTGTGTGTCAGTGTGTGTGTGTGTGTCTGTGTGGGGGGGGGGCGAGGGCTGTCCTGAACAAACCCACCGTGTTTAAATAGTTTAGCATGCATTTTTTTTAATTAGTTTTTTTTGCTACCTCCAGCTGAAACCCATTTTGTCTTCCGGCACCGCCCACACGCCGAGAATAAAAGACAACACACACCTTTTGTGTGTGTGTCCCCTTAGGTCACGGCAGTTTCCTGCTATGGCGACCAGCCACAGCTCGCCTCGTACTTGAGGCGGTAATAATCTGCAATGGAAGCAGGAAGATGGGGCATCGTGGTCGAGTCTTGCCGAGTCCTGTACCATTTACGGAAAAACTCCATTGACTATTACTGTCACATGTTGGCGGCCACAGAGAGTGAGGTGTTTATCAATCTCGCCTTCTACCTTTTTATGATGGGACAACAATGGCTTTGCTACTGAAAAAAGTCAGCCACTATTCGCACAGCTCGACAAGGTCACTTGTGCAGAAACTCAGCCTATTTCAAGATGTTAAACAAACAACCGGTGCTGTTGTTTACCGTCTTTCTTAAAAAGGGTCATGTACCACCTATGTTGTTTTTATCTAGCTCCTTTTTGACCCCATCTCTTTTGACTCAAGAGGAGACTACAGATTTAACCCAGCTGGCGTGGGGAGATTATTTGTTATCATCACTCACATTCTCAGCATCAGTCTCTGCTGGGTTACATGCTAAAAGATCCAAAGCATTGTGTAGCCTTGCAATTTCGATCCAACTGTTGGCCAAATTGCCAAATGTGAAACATATGACACCTCTGAAACAGTGAGGTCCCTGTTCTAAATGGATGCGCTAAATGAAAAGGAAAACAAATCTGTACATCTTATTTACAACATTGAGTGTAGTCCTTCAGGACCCGTCCACTGGACATCACACGATGGTGAGTGTAACAAATTTGGCAAGCAGTAAGAAATAAAGTGCACTGCCCCTCTGAACTGATTTTGTTTCACATTTTGCGATCATCTCACATCCCATTTGCGATTCAACTCGCTACTTCGTGCTGCGACCAATGGTACACATGAAATATCATTTGTTCATGAAAATCTTGATTGATTTGGGCGGTGGTGCTATGGCTGGATAGCTAATTAGTCTTCTTGTTAAATACACTGTCAACTTATATTTATGGATTCACTGCTGTAATTGTTATGAGTCTTAATTTTGTATCTGTCTCTCCTCCCCGCCCCAACATATCAAGTCCGTTGGTCGCCTACCAAGATCCAGGCTCTGTCTGAGGATTCTGCCTGTTAAAAGGAAGTTTTTCCTCGTCACTGTCGAACCAAATGCATGCTCCTGGGGGGAATTTTTAGGTAATTTAAATTACAGTGTACCTCCGTGCTGAGATATCTTTTGTTATGATTTGACACTATAAATAGCATTAAATGGAATTGCTTGTCAACAATACGAAGTGTTGCATAGTTAGCTTTCTGGCTCGTAGCTGAGCTGACTAGAAATATTTCCTGTTGCCAAGACGTATCTAAGGTTTGTCCAATTTACTAGAGTGGTGAACAAGGTTTCCATTGCTTATATGATGATGATTTATAATTTGTCCATGTATTAGAACCATCACATGGAAGAGGCAACCGGATCTGGGCTCCCCGTGGTCCTCAATGAGCACCAAGTCAGGCATAATCCCCAACCTACATCTCAAATGTTTATCTTGAATTTTGTTCCAATATATCTGCAAAATGTTTAGCGTCAGTACTTTTTAATTGGATCAGCTGAATACACAACCCGGTCTCACGGCCGTTTTCTGAAATGGTCACATTATTTTGAAGAATTGATTCGTTAACAGGGACATGACTTTCTAGCTTATTTTGTGGTGGTCCGAACTAAATGAACGGAACACTATCCGCTGTCTCCGGGGGGGAAATGAAACACCACGCGCAGGAAATGGCACATCCAACAACGGGACGGATGTGGTTAGGATAATAAAAACGCGGAAAGGAATTGTCTTCAGTTCCTCTAACCTCTTTATGCGTTGTTTCAATACTACTCGATATTGTAATTGTGCTTTTATCACAAAAGATGCTTCCCATTGACATACATTCGTGCTCACCACCAAGAAAAGCGTGTCCCTGTAGACGCATAAATAGCTAAAACAACGTCACAGATTAAATAATGAGACTGGGCTGGAATACTCTACTTCCATGTAACACTATCACATCCTCAAATTCTAAAGCTGAAGTAGTGTATTCATCGGCAAAGCAAGGGGTGTTTAGAACACATGGAACATGAGCATGAGCAGCAGCAGAGAGGTGGCTGATGTTGCAGGAGTGATTTGTGTTTGTGATGTTTTTGCTGGGACTCCGGGTCACACTTGAATCCATCATAACTGCTGGGATGTGAAGTCAAGCTGACCGCAGCTGCCAAACTCCACAAAGGAGAAAGCTTCAAACCTTCCAAAGGGACCTTTCAAGTGTACTGGGTTGGGGGGGGGGGTCATTTGAGTGTTTCTTTAATATTTGGCATATTTTAAGGTGACATTTTCAAGAAAATATATTTACAAATCTTCCCTTTTTTCTTTACAGGAAAGAAAATAATGAATTAATATAGTGCTTTCTCACAGACACTCAAAGCGCTTCAGGTGTGTGTGGGGGGGGGCTTCTCTCTGACCCCACCAATGTGTGGATGCACAGCAGCCTCATGATGCCAGACAGCTAGCACACAGCTTGGTAGAGAGGATAAAAACAATACAATACACATACTATCTAGCCATAAAGAATATTTCTTTATCTCTTTAGGCATTGCTGTGCTCATACCAGTTAGAATATCTCTAAATGGTTGAGGGGAACTTTTCAAGTGTCTATATGAGATAATTACTGTGTGCATGGCATGGAAGGGGGATTTGCTGCATGCCTGTTCAGTTGTTTGAGCTGTCAGAGCTATGGGAGTAGTGTACAAGTGAAATGGGACTGCTGTACATCTGCTGTGATTTAGGGGCTGCATGCTTGGTTGTATGATCATCATTACCATGCATGCATATTTTTATCTTTTGTTAACCATTTTTTAAGTCTGCCTAAGTACATTTCATCACTAGTATTATTAGCAGTAGTGTATTGTTGCTGTACTGTCGCAGAACATTTTGGAGAGGAGGACGGGGTGGATGCTTGAACCAGAAAGTGTGTGTCGGTGCAAGACCAGACATGAACCTCTGGTGGCAGACAATGTTGTTAAACAATTCCATTATAATTATTTTGTGGGTTGAATCCTGTCATCTACTGGCTCGACCTCTGTGAGTTGACTGAGGAAGCAGTTACGAGTGCTCGGAGAACAATGGGACTTAAAGCCGGGTTCAGTTCACAATGTTCCACAGGTCTAATGAGACACACAAGGATATATACATGTTCTACCATTCGCTCCATTCCCTGTGATGACGTGGGAGTAGAAAGATATAGAAAAGGGGCACCGGAGGAAAGGAGGATTGGTTTAAGGTTGGTTAATGCAGATAGATCTTCAGAAAGGAAAACTGTGTTACAATTTCTGATTCATAATTGAAACAGATGAGCGTGGCTTTGTTCACAGACGTTACAGAATAGAATGTAACAGATTTGCAGACATTGTCCACTTTTAGCCATTATAGCCTTCTTTTTGACATTTTGACGTGTTATAGTAGAAAAAGCGCAGGTGTTAGTGATTATGATTACGATGGTTCTGTTATTTTCAAGCGTGAGTGACAGTGAGTCAGCATGCACAATACCAGGAAACTGAAACTGAAGTCATCCATCCTTAATCCTATTATTCACACCTGTACTTTGTCTTTGGGGACACGTCAAATTATTGTTTTTTTATTACTACCCTAACCTTGTTAAAAGTTGGTAACTTTTATAAAATAAAAAATACACTTTTATTCATCTGTAAGGAAAATCCTGTTCATCTGCCTCCTCCTGGTGCTCCTAATGGCATAAGGCATCAGATTTCTTTTCACAAATGATCTGTGTTACATGCTACTGTCAGGATGAACCTAAAATCACAAAATTTAGTTGATTCAATGAAATGAACACGGCCACTCAACTCTAAAATCTGTGGCAGTTTGAAAGATTTGCAAAAATATTCTGTGATAGGCTCACGGAAGAATTCTGTGAAATAAACTCGGCCCCTTAAATCAAGGAAAAGGTCGTGGGTGGAAGAACTGGACGTTGGGTTAAGGAAAAGTAGAAAGTGACAATCAAAGGTAAAAGTCCTGCGTTTGACCCAACCACCCCCCCAACCAACCTCCTTACGTTGACCTTTGTGCTTTCATACTACTTGCTACCATAGTCACTCTTAATGCTACGTCATCTTGTCATTGACTTCATATTGGCACTGTTTTCCATGGCCGCCACACGGACTTGTCACCCTTTATGTGCCACCACTGCGTAATGCGGTGTTAACAGTTTGTAATCATTTCACGGAATTCTGTGAGACCAGGCTGGTCAGAATACATTGACAGTTTCAGCAAATATGAAAAAAAAAAAAAATGTTTTTTATAAAAGTTTCCCACTGAAGCTTTAACCTAACCTGGCCAGACTCGAGTCATGGAGATGGCATATCAGGAAATGTTTATGCAGTCTGAGTTGATTTTGGAACAGTGATCTGAGAGACAAGAGAACTATTTTGTCCTTGAGGTTTGAGGATATGTTGGTATTCTGTCATATTAGTGTGAAATATACAGCTACCGACAAAAAATTGGATTCAATTTTACTACCCTAATAACAGCTATGACAGCTCATATTAATGCCTTTTGGAAAAGATGGATTTTTCATCAGAATTTAGAGCCACCTTCTGCATGTGCACACACAAGCACGTACTGTCTAGTATACAGTGCATCCTCAGTCATCTTTCCAGGTAAAATAAAGAAGATTTTGATGAGAAGTCAATACTCAACATCTTATAATTATGTGACATTGGTTTTATGTGTGTATCCTGACTAAAAGAGGCATCCTTGACATTCTATTCAATAAACCAATGCCACAAGGTAAATACAATTTTATGAACAAGATCAAAATTCTCATACACACACTTAGAGTTGATTAGGTTTTTACCAAGCGTTCATGTACATGTCCAAAAAAAAAACTATGGAGGACCTAAAAAATCCTTTTCTGAGAGGGATATGTTGTTTTGAAAAAGGTGTACCACAGTATGACATAGAGTCGTGCTAATAAAATACATACATTTTTCTGTGGGGGGGGTCTCCGTAAAAAGAAATCTTGTCATTGCACCTGCCAAAGGCTGCCAAGAAAAGTAACAATTACTGTCAGGGGGGGAGGTTCCACTCCATCATAATGTTGTTGCTGATATTACTTTGTGACAGGCATCACTGTGGCTCAGAAGTTGGACTATTTCTGAGGCATAACATTTCCAGTTCCAGATAGCAGGGTTTCTGGTAACTACGTGTACGTAGGTTTTTGAAGCAAGTCCATGATATATTTACTATTTCTCCTGACCTCATTTAATACCAAACATTATATGTCATGCAAAAAAAAATGAAAGAGAGTATATTGGCAATCAAAACTACAACTCATACACCCTTTTCCCTCATTATCACAGGGCATTTTGAAGTGTTATCCATTTATGAATAATCGTGTGTTTTAAGACAGTTGGCTGTTGTTCTCTACATCCTAAGAATTGAACCTGATAGCAAAACAAGAAAAGGGAGGGAGTGAAATTGATAGCGATGGAGAGAGAAAAGGAGTGAGACAGTGTGTTTTCCATCAGAGTCAACCTTGCCAGGCAATTTGGGCCCCCATTTCAGAGGTCTAATGGGAGATGGACAGTGATGGACAGCACGTGTGGGTTACTTATTAATCTGGGAGAGGCAATTGGAGAACCTTTATCGACCTGCAGTAAATTAAATAAGGCTTATCCTGAAATGGCATTATTCTCCCTCAACTCTCCCTATGCTCCTCTGTCCTCTCTTGACCCGCTGCAAGGGATTACAGCAAATAAAATGGGAAAATGTAGACACTGTGAAAGGATGATGGATATTAACCACACATACAGTAAAAGGTAGTGTTGGAGAATTATTGCACAGAGATTTATCATCCAATCATTTAGGACTCTTCAGAGGGTTTGTGGAAAAATGTACAAAGTATGATTTTTTTTACAAAGTAAGTGTTTAGGTAAGGAAGGTTTATTGTCTTGTACCTATGGTAAATCGAGTTTTGAATTACATATTCCTGTCACGAACCTTAGCATAACTTTTGTATTTGAAAAAGGTTAAGTTAAACTCTAATTAGTAGTATTAGTCTGTTTAGTACAGAAACCAGGCTGTCGAGCATTTATGATTCAATTAAGGTCCAACCTTCATGTGCTTAGGATGCCTAAGGAGCAAATAATATTCAACAGTTAGATTTTTGTCATGCATGCAAGCACTTGAGAAACACCAACCCCCATGCTCACAGCGTCACAATGGCAGCTCAGTGCCCTAGAAAAAATCTGCTCACCCGAGTATTTTTAAAACCTATAATTGCTTTAACTTTTTTATGATTGGTTGATGTCTTTGCGTAATTGTTTTTCCAGTAAACGTTGGTGCTGTTCTGCCATTTGAGCCATTTATGGATGGCCCTCTCAGAGGTCTTGTCTTGGAACTTCACCAGAGGAACCAGATATGAAAATATGCCTGTGAAGAGGACAGAGAAAATAGCCCAGCATAAGTCACCTTGTGTCCAATTATAGCCTCAGCTCTGTTGTACATCCATCAGTCTATTGTCAGTTATTAAGGACAACTTTCCCCTTAAGTCTTCAGAAGACCTAAAGATATCAGACACTTTGACATTGGCCCTTCTTTTCACCTCTACAATATGAAAACCTTTCAAAAATCGTACTAGAACTGATTGCGTTTTCCACTAGTTACTAGCTAACAGGGCAGATACAGTCATTGCTCCTTTCTTACCACATTACGCTAAAGAGGAAGGAGATGGTGCCCACTAGGTTGGAGGGTAATTCTTAGTCTTGATGATCATCACACATTCCAATCTTCAGACAGCTAGGATTGGGGAGGTTAGGTCATATAGCATGGGAAAATAATGCGATAAATGCATAAGTGAAGGTAACCTAAATGGAATAAAGGGTCAATAAGGGAAAGTAGTGTATCTTTTTGACAATTAGGTGACTGTTTGACAATATGTATTATGAGTGAAGAAGGACAGGCAACTTAACATGAAAAGTTAGAAAACCACATTAATATTTCAATATTTCAAGCACTAAGATTATTACTAAATTGATAAATCACAACAGTTATCTCATTACACTTTCCATAAAGAACAGGTCTAGAACGTACTCTGGGATGTTATTTACAGAAACCCAACAGTTCCCACCAAGAGCAAGCACTAGGCCACAGAGGCAAGGAAAAACTTCCTTTAAGATGCAGAAACCTCGAGCAGAACCATGGCTCAGGGTGGGGGGGCATCTGCCTCGACCGTATTCGTTGATAAAAGGGAATCATCTGCATAGATGTGTATCAGGTTCCTGCCTCTTCTTGTTGACAGATCACAACTAGCCCTTGTGTTGTCTTCCCTCTTGGGACCCTCTCTTGTCCCTCAGGTCAAATTGACCCATCATTTATTTGAGGTTTTAAAAACAATTCTGAAATGTTACTTAATAATCTATTAACAAATATTGTCTTTGCTTCAATTTCAAACAATTGAGAGAACATAGTATATATTGCGGGAATGCAATTAGTCTCTACTAGAACACAATTAAAAATGGAAGTGTGATTCGTTTTGTTGTCATAAGGTTATAAATCATATGATCATTCTGATCTTGGAAAATAAATGAGTGGGACAATGTTTTCATTAAAATTCATTAATTTGAATGCAAACTCTCAATACATAAACTGGAACTTGCGGCAGCTGCCTGTAGTGCTCCTTGTGGCACATATTATCACACACATAATCTGAATTGACAACCAAATTATACTTCTATTCAGAGACTTTTCTCTATTATTCTCTATTATACTATTCAGATATCTTCCTCTTCCACATCGCTGTGTGCCTGACTCTCTTCAAATATGAGCTTTAAATCTCTCTGAACGCTAAATCTTTTGGTCATACTGCGGGTGGAAGATTCTGTACTGGGATGCATAGGTATTTATATATTTCGTCCCCCCCTTGATGTGCAGGTGTGATGCATATAGTAGGAGAAAATGGTTTGATGTATTAAATGTTATGGTGGACACGCAACAGAGGGTAAGGGAAAGAGAGAGCAAACAGGTTCTTATTGTTCACATTATAAAAATGCAACATTGTGTATGTGAGTGTACTGTATGTTTATGTTTGCATATGTGCTTGTGTGGATGCGCATGTGTGTGTGTGTGTGCGTTTGTGGGCATGTTTCTGTGTGTCTCTGTGTATGTGGGTCAAACTGACCATAAGACCATGTGAAGGATGTAAATGTGTGGGGTATAGTAGCATGTGTACTCCATTCTTCTTTAGTCTATGCATGTTTATCACAGAAAATAAGCTAAGGCCATTGATTTTCAGGTAGAAAAAATGTGTACTTGTACCATTTTGCTTCTTATAAATATGTTTACCATTCAAGGGCTAGTTTCAGAGTATGATGAGTCTTACTCAGTTTAGTTAGCCCTTGTCTTTGTCTCTATCAATAACAGCCTTACATGGCTGCTAGCATGGCTGTATACCCTTAGAATGCCCCACTATTAAACAAGACACTCTCTGACATGCTATATACATATATTCATTCACCCCTACAGAGCAGCTTGTCAAGGAAACATGCCAAGTTTAAAGACTATCGTTTCTGACAAGAAATGCTAATGCCAGTATTTTCTCCTTTTGTAATTTCCGTTCCGTTATGGAATTTCTGTTTGTGTTTTGGCCTGTGTGTAGTTATGTAAATGTAAATGACCTGTTCTTATATAGCACTTTTCTACTCTCAACAACTACTCAAAGTACTTTTACATAGTACAGGAAGGCTGCTTTAAAAAAAAAAGGTATTGTAGATCAGAGTTATGTAATGAGTATTACCATTTTTAGTAATCATAAAGTATTTTTTAGTTCTTAATATCTGTATCATGTCTGATTAGGGATCGAAGAAAGGGAATAATGATTCAAATTAATTAAACAAAAATGTTTGTAAATGTTTCTGATACATATTACCGAAGACTTTCACAGTAAAATACTGTTAAAAAAGGCCAAAGCTATATACAAAAGGGGGGTACAGACAAGGAGATTGGACTAAGGCCAAGCTCTAATATCTTCATTTTAAGGCTTCCCATTGGACAGCAGCCTTAATGGACAGGCAACATTCCTCCTCTAAGTGGTTTGACATCTTGCTGCCATAAATAATCGCTAACAAGGATGCTCTTATTAGGCTAAACAAGGCTCTGTGTGTCCCTCCAAAGCCAGGAAGCACCCTCCTAATGGTACAACTAATGCCTTTATTGGATTACTCCAACATCTCCTCTTCCAGTGCGTCACTGTACAGCATTCTGATGGATTTGATGGAATGGAGATGGGCTGGGTGGGATTGATATCACCCAGGCCCAAGATGTCTGCAATTAAGACTATTTCTAGCTAAAGATTATACTCATCTCTGACTTACTAAATGCTTTTTTGGTCAATAAACACTGTGGATCACTCTCACGCAGTTGGTACTGATATTATAAGACTTACAACATGTGGTTATTCGACTTGCATGGCACTCTCTAGACTGCTGCATGGCAAGATAGTGGGCTCGTTCAAGATGAACTGCGCCTCGCCTCTAAAGTGGACCAGAGCAAGCGGCAGCAGCAGGGGGCGGTGACAAAAATCCGCTCTGTGAAATGAAAAGTTTATACAAAACATCATCATGTTGAGTTCATTCTGAACCAATCAACTGTTAGATCAGCTGAGAGGCCGGTGTTTCCCAGCATGCTCTGGGTCCACCTGGGTCTTGCAGTTGGTGAAACGATACGGCACTGCCTGTGTCTCAGAACTGCGGCCGCCTTGATCTCGTGAGGTTATCATTGCCCAGTGGGCATGACGTCAGAGCAAGTCGGGATCACGTCGTACACCAATCTAACCAGCATGCAATGGGAGGTGATTGCCGGTGATCCATTCTGGGCAGACCTGGCTCATCTCGAACAAGCCTAGTAAGAGCACATCACAATAAGGCATATTGGATAAAAGCGTCTACTTATGGTTTTCATAATGTCAAAGTGTACTTATATTGAACAAAGAGGAGAAGCAATACATAAATGCCAAACATAAGACTGGTTTTCATTTAAACCACACACGCATTTGCGGAGATAAAATACTATTATCATTACCCCATTATTTAAACTACCCTAAAGGTTGCAAATTCTAACCCTCAGGCTACGGAAGCAATTACTGTGAAAATAATGCGGACGGTGCAACAAGGTACTTAAGAAAATGGTTTTTCCATTAGGCATACACCATAAAGGACCTCTGCTTGTTTGTCATCCCCTTTGAAAGTATGTGTGTATGTGTGAATGCATTCACGCATTTGTGTCCATAAGAGTACATGTGGGACTTTGTGTGTGTGCATGCATATTATGCGTGTGAAAGGCTATTAGTGGCCTGTTCCCAGTGTATATCACTGGGGAATGTTACAAAGCTCTTGGGTAGGGAAGGTTTGCTGATGACCAAAGATGTGTCATAAGATGCTAGCCAACACAAATATTGTAATTTACAGTATACTAATCATTACATAGAAACAGATCTCACAAAGAAGCACAATTGCACACACAAACAAACACCACCCATGCATTCCACTCTTCTCATCTTGCATACTTAATGCCCTGTTAATGGATCCGTTGAGCATCAGTTGAGTAGGCCTTCACACCCAGAGGAGTTTGTTGGTGGTAATGACAATGCTGATGGGGCAGTTGCCTTCAATATCTGCTCATCTTTCCTCATAAATAATTCAATTTTTCACTCACCTCTCCATATGACCACTCAACTTTTTGAAGCAACAGTGTGTATATCTCCTTCGACAGCAGAACTTCTCTCTTTCCATAACTGCTACCTAATTCTCTGAAGGATCTTTGGAACCACTTAACCAAATGCTCAAGTATTTGCTGACCTTATTTCCTCAAGTCTGAACAAGATAGTGTCTAGTCATCATGATATTAACCATTCATACACTGGAATTATAACTGGTCCTGAAACCCATGTCCTAATGCAAATACTATCAACTCCTCAGACCTAAATGAAAATATATTACCAAATCAGAAAGCATTAGAGATGCTTTGAATGTTATGCTGCTTTCCGTTGTAACTCACGCAAGCATCACCTTCTAATGGCTTCTATAGGTTTGAGCACTGCTCCCTGAGGAACACAAATTTGCATGCACTTTAGTGTGGCCAGTGATTATGGACCCATCCATCCTGACCCAGCATCCACTTTGGAAAAATGCTTGCATTTCGTTGCGTTACTTAAGGACATAAGCCTATCTCAGCAAGTACAATCATCTAGTTTTTATCCCCTGTAATCTTAGCGAATTAGAAAGCAAAGGCTATGTGACGAAATGTAGAATAATGGTTTCACTATAGCTAGACATACTGTATGTGCACGGACAGAGCCTTCTACCCTCATCCTTTATACCCTGATTGGCCAACCAGTGCATACATTTTAATATCTGATGATGCAATGGGGTCATTTTGTGATTTAATACAGTAAATGGACCTTTAATGTCCAGCAGATTGAAAACACCAATATTACTGGATCTATTCAGCACACCTTTCTAACTGAGGACCCAAATAAACTCTTGTAAGCTCTTGTCATTAACTCCACCAGAACACTTCCTTCTTTGCTGCACTGATTTCCTGGCTTGTTTGATCTTGACACGGTGCTCTTATCATGAACAGAGGAATGAGGAGGAATGAGAGCTGAGAGGAGTTTGTGTAATGGCAATCTCTGGTATGCCTATGATATTCGCAGGATGGGCTTTTCAAACACAATCAATACCCAGCATCTGCCCTTTGCAGATTTGCAGAAGCTGTTCAGGTCAAATTACAGACAGTTGCAAGTCAAAGATAGTCAAGAGATGTAGAATAAAAGACACAAACACAAATTCTGCTATTCTAACAAAGCATTGAACTCAAGGTGTGATTTTTGTGAAAAAAGCACATTAAAAATCTACACTTTTGTTTTAACCGTTTTATCCCAGTCTGTTGATTGAGTTCTCATTCTAGTTTCTAGTCATTGTTTTTGGTTTTGTTTTGTATTTTCACCTCTTGTCATGTTTCACTTCCTGCTATGTGTGTTTTCCCGCCTTTTGTGATTGTCTGCCTTGTCCTGATGTGTTTCACCTGTTCATCAGCCATCATGTCACCTGTCTCTCATTGCCACCCTTGTTGCCTTGTGTATTTAGTCTGTGTGCTACCTTTGTCTGTTGTTGGTTCATTGTCTCTCCCAGTGAATATTGTTCAATTAGGGTCTTCCTAGGAATTTGGTTTTCCTAAGTGTTTGGTTTTCCTAAGTGTTTGGTTTTCCTAAGTGTTGAATTCATGTTTTGGATCTTCCATGTTACCAGCCTAGTGTTGCCTGCCTACCTCTACAACACTTTCTCAGGTAGGCTGATAATTGCAATGTATGTTTACATTGAACTTATCTTTTCATACTCTGTTTAGTGTTATGTTTTGCGTGCAGTTCAACTCCTGAGATTACATGCAAAAGCAATGTTTGTGCATTGTGTTTTTTTGTGACGCCCAGCAATGTGTGGTCACATTATGTGGTTTCATTTTGGATGTTTTGAATAGTAAGTATATGATGTATATTGTTTTATAAGAGCCTATGTTCTTGCATTTGGTGTAAATTTATTTTGTAAGTTGTATACCAAAGTTCAACACAAGGGGCCACGCCTTCCATTGAGACAGCAGATTTGGTTTTAGCCTCTCGTCTTCAGTCTGGCAGAAGCGAGAGAAGTAGACACACTACTTGTTGCCGGTCTCATCATTTTCCTGGTCTTTTCAGGTTAGTTGCTGATAAAAAATATACATATGTGGTCAAAATAAGGGGCGTTTCTCAATACCAAGTAAGCAAAGAACGGACTTGTGTTCTTGGGGAGACCGTACTTGCTAGCTGTACCTGGAAGACTGTACTTGCGAGTTCAGAAGCACACAAAACACTGTTGAAAGTTTTGAGACGAAGCGTTCTTCCTGTTATTGCGCAACACCCCCAGCATAGAGGGCACCTGCCACTTTATAGTTAGCTCTGATGTGTGTATTCATAATAAAGCATGGACGGTCACCTTTCACACCGCCTCATTGTTTTGTTACGTTTTCATCTGAAGTGCTATTAAGTATCACGGGCCAATAACTGTATAAATAACGACACAACGGCGAGAAGAAAACCTTGTAACATATTTCGGGATTCACTTTTAATTGAAATCAGAAAAGAAACGTTAAAATAGGTATCAAAATTATAGATGGACTGGGTAACGTTAGCCACTGCCGTCGGTATACTTTACCGAGAAGCAGAAGAGGAGCCTGCGAGTGAGGAGAGCCAGGAGGAGGATAGAGGAGGAGGAGGGGATATATCCTATAACAACGGCGGTAAAAATAGTTTTAAATATCTTACAATTGTGGACCTGGCTTTCCTCTTCCATTGTTGCTGCTCTAGTGGTCTGTCTAAATGTGGAGCCAGAGGGGTCTGTTTAAATGTGGGGCTAGAGGGGTCTGTCTAAATGTGGGGCAGAGGGGTCTGTGAGCTGACTGACTGACCGGCTCGCAAGAGTCATCCCCGGCTGGCGTAGCAAGCTCGCCCGCCGGGGGTTGTGGAGCTTTCCACCTCCGAAGGCTATTTTAATTCACCATAAATTTTTGTTGAACTGCCTATATTCAAAATCTACACAGCTGATTTCTCGCCTTAAAACATCCCAAAAATTGATTTACTAATTGAAGTAAATTGTGAAAATCTGTGTACCGGAAACCATAAGCGCTTTACACCCGAATTGAATGCTGGGATACCGGCCCGGCCAAGTTTACACAAGTTACCATCCGATGTATCCTCGGAAAAATTGGCGTGTGGAGATCACATCCGGGGACTTTAAGTGTTCTTGGCGAAATGCTAACTTGTGTATTGGGTCAGTACTTTGGCCACCAAACATGATGTTTCACAAGAACACAAGTCCATAGAAGAACACATATTGAGAAACGCCCACGGTTAACAATTGGTACGAATGCTTTCCCGCGTTTGATACTAGATGAAGAGTGTAATTAGGAGTTATTTAGAGAAACACAGAGTAACGTGGTCGGAATACTAAAGCTAAAGCCGAGTAAGCTAGCTGCACTCCCGGGACGTGTCACATTGGGAATATTGTCCCGCTCCTATGGTATTTCAAGTAATGTTGAATGCTGTTCAAGCGAGTGTGTATTTGAAAGACTGTTAAGATGTATTGAGTTAACTGTTATCTGTGTAACGTCTCACGCCAGCTGTACCATTTTTGTCAATAGAATTAACAGCATTCTGCTAATCTGTTAGCGCCCAGCCTGCGTGTCGGGAACCATATTGGTAACGAGTAACGTTGCAATTATTTAGCTTAGTACAGTTAGCAAAGCTGTAAGCAGCAGACAAGAGAAGTCAGGACAAAAGTGTAATTTACTTTCATTTGGATGTGAAACCAAACAAAACACAAAGAACATTCTGAAAATGATGTTTATTGAGAAAACTGGATTTGAGTTATGTGATGATGATAGTAACTTAAAGATGTTCTGTTGAGAAGAAATGTGAAATTGAGAGTACACTGAGAAGACATGTTTATGTGAAAAATAAATTCAGGCAGAAGCGAGAGAAGGAGACACACTACTTGTTGCCGGTCTCATCATTTTCCTGTTCTTTTCAGAAAAACAATTTAATCTGACCACAGGCCTCACGCCCGGGACCTGTTACATTTTCACTGCCGTTATCTTGATATCCGATGAAGCTGAGTGATTGCCTTAAGATGCCATGTATACTGTACTTTATTACAATCCACATTTTATAATTGTAATGCTATTTTCATGTTAAGTTATGGTCTAATTGCTTTTGCTACGCCGTGGGGATACAGGCTACACTGAGTTCAAAGTTGCACTTTAAATTTTACTTTCACACAATCTTTAAATGGTGCTGAACAACCAGAAATGCTGCTAAATGTTTTGTGAAAGTTAAAAGAAAAAGAAGCAGCATTACGGCATAACCAAGTCACATTGTGAGCTTTGTGTTTTTTTTCCTCTAGGTAAGTAGAATTGGTTCTAAAGTTTGAGCATCCTTACAAATCTTTTCTTAAAGAAGTGGTTATATGCTTTCTCCCTTTCCTTTGTGTTGTATATCTTTTTTTGTGCACGTTATAGGTTTACAAAGTTAAAAAGCTCCACCTCCGACTGGCTAGTAGTCCTTACATAGCTACTGCGCATGTGTGAGTCTCAACAAAGATGGAACAGAAGCGAGATACCTCACTCTGTAGCTGAAACAGAGCTCAACATACAGGGTGAAAAGAGGAGCTGCAGCAATGTGAAGTAAAAATTAAAGATGGTGGTTTTTGAAAATGAAACCATGTAAACCTATTCTAGTACAACTTCTAAATACAATTATGAACCTGAAAATGAGCATAATATCAGCACTTTAAAAGCTTGGTTTAAGAGAGGGCTATACTGTAGGTGGCAGACATGTACTCAACGTTCAATTATGGAATCAGGTTTGAAAAAGTGGTGTCAAGCCACCTTGTGAACTAGGTTGTTTCCAACAATCAGACCTCGAAGGACCGTTTTGGGCACTATGAACTACCTATATCAACACAAACCTTATAAAAGTTGTGGCATTATGTCTTGACCACAGGACTAGCAATACCATTAACAACTCGGCCTAAGCATAGCTTAAGTGTTTTTTTTATTTATTTTATTATATTTATTTAAAGTAGTTGGCCAATAAAGGAATGTCTTTTCAACCCCTGCATCGAAATGGTGTCTTGAATTATGACCATGGCGACGGAGTGAGCATATGGATAATATTGGCCCCAGCGAGGCTCAGAGAGGCTGTAGCAGGACGCAGTGCTCCATCAATATCAGATTTTAAATTGGAAAAACGTTTGTGTCACAAGGGGGCCGGGTGGACAGGGCTACTTGATGAATGGGCCGTCTTGGTGATTGATGTGGTCAAGGGGGAGCGGTCAGTAGGGAAAGATATGCTACACAGGTGTAAATATCAAGCTTTTTGCCTCTCATGCATAACGATACCAGGAAAAAGTGAGCACTAAGTACCCTTGACATGACCATTTTACGTTTTGCAGGTTAGACTTGAAGTCCACATCACAGTGACCCCTATTCCACTGACTGTTTAATAACAGCAGCAAAGGCCAGAGAACAGGGCGACGCAATCATTGCTCCATTGTAAATGCTTTTGTACCTGTGGGTGAACCAAAACACAAGTTCTTTCACATAAATACTACATAACAGATTACATAAAGGCATATATTCTAAACCAAAGTTGAATGCTCCCATGTTTATTTAAATATATATATTCAACACAATCACCGACACATACATCTGCGGTAGTAGCAATACATGGCCTTGCTAATTGGCTTTAGTTATGGGCATTTGCACTGCCATTTGACAATCTCAACACTTAATGCAATCCCAGGAGACTGTGATAGCATAACATTAGGGGAAGGCTTTATCATAGGGAGAGAGGGCCTGTAAATCAGGCATCTGAAACTCCATTAGCAATTTCAACCAGCAGACAAGCCTGTGATTACTATGAGACCGGTTTGCTCTCTTCTCGCTGATAATGACTCTTTCAGATGCTGACACTGAATTACATATTTTAGAACATTCAATGAAATAGTTATTGTGATACAACTGTCATGCATGCTTTTTCCCTCGTATTTTTGTGTTGCGTAATGAGATGAAAGTACTGTTACAAAATAAAATTGTAGTTGTAATGTGACCCAATTTTAGTGTTAAAAGCAGACGTGACACATACTGTCATCTTGCTAACAATTCTGTGTAATTTAAGAAAGTGAAACCTTAAGATTTGTTATCAAGGAGTAAATGAGTTTTCCATCTTTACAGTAAATCGCATCCCTTGTCAAGCCTCTTTTAATAACGTTTATTTTAAATTGAATTGTTTATAAATAACAATTTCTTAATTTAATCCAGAATTCAGTAATATCATGATGTAACAAGCAGAGAAAGTCAGGTAGGTCTAAATTACCTTATCTGTGCCTGCTGTGTTTAATACTAGCTCTTCTGTGCTTTTAGTGACCGTGAATTTGACCATGGATTTGTTATTCATAATCTAAATTATTATGCATTCCATTTTATTCCAATTTACCAATGTCCCCAATTAGTTTTGCGCATTTAGTGCTTTGAAAGAACTTGACCTGGAATGGCTTTTGCCACTGCTGCAAGATGTCCCATCAGACTTGAGCCATTTATTTTAATAAATGAAACCTTTCCCATTTGAAGAGACCTTGAGCTACGTGACAGTCTTGCCCAATGAACATTTACTTTTAAATTTGTTCATAAAGATATTAAAGTGTTAAAATTGGTAATTATTGTCTGTATTAAGGATGTACCAAGACAAGTAGCCTGCGGTGAGACTGTGCTTTGAGCTAAATGCTAATGTTGGCATGCTAACATGTCAAAATGACATGTTAAGTGTTTACCATCTTAGTTTGACATCTAGCAAGCTAGCAAGTAACATTTGCTAATTAGCAATAAAAAAAGCTGAAGCTGATGGGAATGTCCTTAGTTTTGCAGAACTTCAGAAATCAAGGTATTTGACATTGATAATTTAATCTGATGGTGGTACTGGTTTAAAGATCAGAGACACCCAAAACAATGACACTGTATCCAGAGGGAAGTTTAAAGTTTGTAGCAAATTTAATGGCAATCCTTTGAACAGTTGATAAGACCTTCCATTCAAAACTACAAAACGTACCTCATGTTGATGCTAGAGGATACATCATGGGGCCACCAACTTTTTTTTTGTAGGATTCATCCACTGGGCATTATGAAAATCTGTACAAAATCCCCTGTAAATCCATGTTATAGTTGTAATGATATTACACCCACAAACAGCCAGCCACTAGCCAAAGTGGAAGCACTTTTACCCCTTTGCCATCCTGGCAACCTAACTCAATGCATATTTAAAATCAGACGTAATGGAAGAATTATAAAATGCTTTACCATATACTGAAACAAGTGTTCTTTCGTCAATGAACACACAAAGCAAATAATTAACAATATGGCTGTGTGGACAATTAAAGGGTGCATAATAGTGACAAAGTGTGGTGTTGCAAAATCTGGTTGAAACACTCAAACACTCACAAGGGTTGCTTTGGAAATGCAACTCCAGCTGGAGAAGTGAGACATGAGCTACTGAAAGGCATTGCTGTCTTGTAATATTATCAGCATGCATAAAGCCACTTGCTTACTATCCCTCTGCTGTCAGCCCAGTGATAGAGGAAATCAGGAATGATGGCCACTGCCATTGTGGATGATTAAATGTGAATGAATGAGCACACACAGAGCTCCCACTGTGCCGTGCTTTGTTGCTTTACCTTTCTCCCAATGGAATGGAGGCGGAGAGACTGCCACCAGGTATGCTTCACAAAGGACAGTAATGAATGGCAGGGGAGAGAAGAACGGGGAACTGGATGAGAGAAAATGTGAGGATAGATGATTGATAGGGGGAATTAATTGATGTAGTGTAAAGAGAAAGGAAATACACAGGTGTAGATGAGAACAGTGGGTCTGACAAAAGAGCCGGGCTCTTGTTAAATGACAGTTCTACAATGGTGATTGTGGTTCACAAAAACCCTGTGAACAGAGCGTTTCCAAATGACTCGCGTCCAATTTATGCTTCCATTGTAAATTCCTGAAAAGGGATTCTACATGAAGAGTAAAATAGAGATACAGTAGCATGTGTATGCCTGTCTTTGCCCCATGACATGGGACATGCCATCCCATATAAACCATAGGACATCATCTTAATATTTTGTGTAAATGAACTGAAAGCAAACTCCTTATTTTCAAATGCGATTAGTCATTGATTACGCATATTTAGCTGTGATTGACAGAATCAATACATACACAAATTGTAATGACAGCTCTGTATTCACAGGAGGAGCCCTCGTACATAGCTTTCATTGACTTAGCTTCTTATCTTATTGCCACAGCACAATCCAAATGTACCTTGCCATTGTTAAGCCAATTATGATCAGTCTATTCAATTTCATAAAAAGGCCCATGTATTAATCCTGATCCAGCCAGTCCTTTGCTCTGTCATTATAGAGCCGGAATAATTATGGATATTGATCTTGGGTATCAATGTGACGTTATGATTGAAGAGTCTGTCCTTGTTGAAATATTCACCGGGCCCTGTACTTGTACCCTTTTCAGGATCCAACATGGATTTCTTAAGAGGATTTATAAATTTGACCTCTCACTTAAAATCCTCCGCTATATATTATGTTGTACTTTTTTACTCAACTGCATCAGCTTTAGTTACTGGTCACTTTAAAAATGAAAGGGTAACTACTGTTTTTTTCAACCTGGAACCTGGCAATTGTCCAGTCTGTCTTTACCTTTTTAAAAAAAGTACTCTTATTGCCACTGACAGGCGCAGGTTAATATTCTGAATATAAGAGTGCCTAACAACATTACGGAAAGGATTTCTAAGGATGTCGACTTTTCTGTTGAAGAGTAAGATCCTTTTTTTTTTTTACGTGAAATTGCGTTCTCTAAACTCACCGGACTCAACGTTAAAAAAAACAGTACTTTTAGCATTGTAAAATACTCTTCTTTCAAGTCAACAGAAACAAAATAAAACTCTGAACAGCCGATCTTGGTCGTCTTTCCACTTTTCCAACCATTACAACTCTAGTTTTGTTTGAAATAAACACATAGTTTACCTATTTACATATGGAAATTTGTTGGCTCTATCTGGCTTTTTTAATTGGAGTCTGGCGGGTTTAGTGCTAGCAACTTCAAAACTGAAGCATGTGCTGTGAAGCAAGATTTGGCGTTAACGAGCTAGCTTCAGGTTCAATCCAGGGATTTCTGTATCATGACGGTGGATCACTTGTTACCGGGTCAAATCGCTGTGGTAACTGCTCTGGCGCAGCTTATGTTAGAGAATAGAGATTTGTTTAGATCTTTAATCTGCTCTCACAATCACTCCCCACTGCTCAAACAACAACAGTTTATGGAAAGCAAAAGTGGAATATGGTCGGATCTTATGCCTGACTGATATTGATAAGTCTTGTGATTTACGCATTTACAGCGTCAACTTTGTTTTTGCTTTCCTTCCAGTTTTAGGAAGCAGCGCCTGTAAAACAAGTCTTTGTTCTTCATATTATGTAGAATTATAGTTTGCTCTTATCATGTAAAGTATGCGTCTCTGGTAGATGTTTGCCATAGGTCTTGTTGTGCATACACAGCCTCGTTTATGTGGTGAAGCCGAGTAACTGAAATACATCCAGGGCATGTAGATCTTGCTTCGTAGGCCTGTTTCTGGGGAAACAGACCGGTCTTAAATATTTATCTCTGAAGGGACCCTTTCCATAATGTTGTCAGACACTTCGAATATTAACCTCAGCCTGTCAGTGGTAAAATGAGCTGCCCTGTTAACTTACATTGTAGCTTGTTTCGCCGCTGCAGCGATCTCGCTTAATACTGAACCAGTGTCAAAGACTGTTGTTCCCATCAGTCACTTAGACATAAAAACATAAGGAAACAGGGTTGCAAACAAAACAGTTACCCTTTTAAGAATTTTGTACAAAAAACACATGCAGTTTATAAAATACAATGTTTTATTAGAAATGAACCTACCCAACATTGTGTTGTCCTATGCGTCCAGCTGAAATGACTATCTGATTAAACACTTAGTTGATTGACACAAGTGTTTCTATTGTTTCCTTTTTCTAAAATGTGAGTATTTTTCTGCATTGAATACTTTTACTTTCCAATTCATTAACATTTCCAATGCAAGACATTTACTTGTAACAGAGTATTTCTACAGTGTGGTATTAGTACTTTTACTCAAGGATTTGAATACTTCTCCAACCACTGGCAAAAACAACAATCCGGAGCCGTTCAAGGCAATACGCAAGTGAGAATTAAGAGTATAGGAATGTGAAAAACATCTTGAACTCACCGGTGAGTGAATTGGGGTTCTGACAGCGTGGGCAGATTTGGCTCTGCTATCTCTCTCCCCACTCTGTCCTCAGCAGAGAGCAGTCTACAAAGCTCCCAGGGTAGCAGCTTCTCATTTTTACTGGCACCGACCATTGCTTTCACCAACAGATCACATCAGCTGTCGATAATTGACGTTAAATCCATGAGTTACTTGACAACAGGCCAACATTATACTTGTCTGTTGTCTAGTTGTAGTGCTCTCTGAAGGGCAGTGTCTATACTCAGCCAAAGATCTTTAGTGCAGGAAGAATCTCGTCTCTCGCATAACAACTCTTCAACCGGGTTGCATTCCCACAGTTATACTTACATTTATAGCATATCAATAATGTAAGCTAATGAACTTTTGTAGTTTGGATGAAGATGGCGAAGACATAGCTGTGGTCTTTCAATGTGTACTGTTGGCATATTTTGTGGGGGCAGAATTTGATGGGAACACCCATGATAACTATGGCAGGCTAGTTGCGTCTTGGATTTGTCCACATGTGGGGCACATGGTAACAAAAATCGAAAGGTCATTTGTTCTTCGAAGCTACTTTTGCTATAAATCAAAAAGCCATTGTTTAAAAAAAATAAATAAAAAAAATCATGAACACAAATCTGCCATTCGTTATTATAATGGCAGATATGCCGTTTCATAATGGGAAAACTTGACAGCCATGGCAACAAGAATTAAGGGCACAGGGCTTGGCAAAGGTATTTGTGTGTGCTATTTGAAGTGCTCTTAAACTGACAAAATCTGCTCTTATTGCATTACCGGCATTTCTTAGCTATACATCAGGCAAAGAGTGTTGAGATGAATTAAACCAGAATCAAAGTATGTATGACTCGGCACATACTCTGGGATAACTCATCAGATCTGTACAAATTAAAAGAAGAGAAAAGGGATGACTGCTGCAAAGAAAACTCCACTGTTTTCCACCAGATATGCGGTCCCTGTGCCAGTAATCTAAGAAAAACAAAACTATGACCTGCCTGAATTGTCAATAACCTAGAATTTGTCCAATATTTGCACTGCGTGAGGTCGCTTGTTTGCCATAGCCCAGGTTAGGCCTGATTGACCTAGCAAGGTTTGTCATTTGTCTGATGGGGTGAAGACTGAGATCCAGATCTATTTCTGGATCAAATCTGTGCCAGGGAGCACATAGGCTGGCATGTGTCTCCATCAGTGACTAACTGCCTTGTATCTTACGCTGGTATGTTTCTAGTAAAATAACCTTACTGCATAGTCTCCCTCAAGTTTTGATTCTGCCCTATACTCTATTATCTATTGATCATCCATGTACTGTTTTACTGAATATTCTTGAGTTAATCTCTGTAAATAACAAAGGCGAAATCACAAGGTTGTAGAGCTGATCATTTTTTTTCTGTAAATGCAATACATGGGAGGTTTGAAAAATTGCTATGGAGAGAGATGAGATCTTTTGATCTCCAGGGCAATTCTATAGTCATTTACCTTTCTCTGTCAAGCCTACGTTCATAGCACCATGTAAACGGCCACAAAGAAAGCAGTAATTAGAAATAAGTGAAAAAGGGACTGATGAATGAAAAAAATGAAAGATTAGAAACTTGACAAACCCACTAAAGATATACCAGATACATCAGATATGATACAAAGAGAACTGAATCAAGAAAAAGGAACCTCAAAGATAAAAGATCCAGTCCAGATGGGGGGGGGGGGAAATGTATTCCAATTCATATACTTTCACCACATCCTCGTACAGGGAGAGCCCCATCTGTGTTCACTCATAACAATGTACAGAATAGAAATCTATCCTCGTCCCTGTGGCTTCCTCTCTCCTTCTGCTAACAGCATGATAAAGCAGCTCTCCCCATGGCAGACGGCTTGTGTAGCACAGCTTGCTCTCGGCCCTGAGGCTCTCGGGCACGAGCCAGGCCAACATGGATACTGACAGGAAGAGGAATTTCTTGCCTCACTTCAGTGCCTTTTGCCAGCTCCATATTCCCTACTGGTCATTTAATGGGAAATGGTGATGAAAATATTGAATGACACAAGTAAGTACTCTTAGGTAGTTGACTTAAAATATTTATATCGGAGGTCCCCTTCTGTATTGGTGCTACCGAAGTTGGAGCTTTAAACATCCTAAGGAGAGATGGCAAATTTAGAGACCCCTGCTAAGATTTGAGTCAGCCTCTAAGAATCCTGCTCATTAGGCAGATTCAAAAGCACAGCGTTTTTAAATACTGAGCCAGTCAAACATTGGGCTACAGCCATACAGATATTGCCGGATGACTTGTTTTAGGCTAGATGTTAAAGAGCCTTTTTATAGACCTTATTGGTCCACTTATACTGTATCTGAAGTGTATTTTATATTGACCATAGTGGCCCCCTAACACCGTATTTGAAGTCTCTTTTCCAAAATTCAGCCTTGGTGCAGAATTACAGCCGCTAGAGCCAGTCCCACAATGAGATTTCCTTAGCTACAGACTCAGAAATGGCACATCATTTCTGAGTATGTAGCTTTTGAGGAAGGGGGGGCAAGCTGAAGGCTGGGGGTGTAGCCTTGACCAACTGCCACTTTGCTTGGATAAAAATCATGATGTCTCACTCATGGTTGGACAAAATTATCTGGGCGGGCAGAGCAGAGAAAGGGGAGGTAACCTTGCCCCTTACGACCTCATAAGGAGCGAGATTCCAGCTCGGCCCATCTGAGCTTTAATTTTCTCAAAGGCAGAGCAGGATACCCAGGGAGCAGTTTACACCTATCCCCATATCTAGCCCCTGGGGGACCATAGGCAGTCTGGGGAAAAACTGTAATTTCAGTCACTGCTAGGAGTAGTGGTGGAAGAAGTATTCAGATTCTTTTACTTAAGTAAAAGTACTAATACCACACTGTAAAAAATACTGTTACATGTAAAAGTCATGCATTGAAAATATGACTTAAGTAAATGTATATATCCACAGGAAATGTAATGAAAGTTAAAGTACTCAATGGAGAAAAAACATTTTAAAAACTGTAAACAATCAAAACAGTGCTGTCATTTGCTGATCATTTTACCTGTACTTGGAGGCCATTTTATTATTGGATAGTTTAATTTTGAATAAAACATAATTTATGAACACATTTTGTTTGCAAAAAGTAACTAGGAACTAAAGCGGTCAGATTAATGTAGTTGAGTAAAACGTTTTATACTTCACTCTGAAACGAGTAGAAGTGGAAAGTGGCATGAAAAGACTCAGTGTGAGTACCACAAATTTGTACTTAAGTACAGTACCGCCACTGGCTAGGAACTATCCACTTTTACATTTCATCCCCACTCCCCCATTCGGTAGCTAGTTGGGAAGATGAGTGCAATTACTGAAGAAGCGAGTAGAGTTCACCTTTTCAGTGAGGAGAAAATCTGTGGTGCTGTGTCAGAGGGAAAGTTCAGTTCCCCACAGAGACGTGGCCACAGCCGTTGACTGTTTTGCTGACCCACACCACAGGCAAGGCACTGAGCACCCACGGGGGGGCTGTGACTATCATAACAGCAGACTATATTTTATTAGGGAGGGGGGAAATTGAATGCCCAGTAGAATATAACCTGTCATCACAGGTGCTTTGTCTCCCACTCTCCCATAATAATAATAATAACTGCTGTTTGCACTATATGAATGTGAATGCAGAATCTTTACAACTGTTGCTGGCATTTCAATTAGGAGAGACTTCATTTAAGAGTAGTGATGGCCGAATGAAGCTTTGTGAACCAGTATCTTAACTGCAATGCCTTAGGCCTTTCCCTTAAAACCAAGAGCGCCATCTAGTGGGCTCAGAAAATAAAGACACTGCTTCACGAAGCTTCATTTGGCCATTACTATTTAAGAGTGATATACGTTTAATGAACATGCAGCATGATAGGTTGATATGATAGAGAATTTACCAAGTAGACTTTTTTTTAGGGAGTACAGAGGACATGGATATACAGTTTTGCAGTCAGACACTCTCAAATAAATTCCTTAGCTTACCAATTAGTGATTAAGAAAGTAGTCACTACGCAACCACCATCCCAGCACCACTATATGCATAAATTAACTTTGGTGTAGCAGTTTTTGGTCTGACCAGACAATACCAATGATGGTTTAATGTTTCCCCCAACATGCTTCTTACACTGTGAAAGTAACACTTGGGTGGGGACGTTTTGCGACAGGCTTGTGAGACTGAGATGGGAGCCGAGTGTGGCGATGACGCTGTCAAATTGACATTCTTCAGACGTGTTGGGTGGGTGAGCAGGGTGATTGGGTCCCCAGGCAAAACCCTTTGAAATACTCAACTCCTTTTTAATGTGTCCTTTTTCCTCCAATCATTTGGCTTAAAACTTTATACCCAGTGATCCTTCCTGTCTTACTCAGCACCTCCTTCACATTGTTTTGGTACTTGGTTTTGTCATTTTGCCAAAGAGTTGTTTTTTTTCCATTCCCTGTTCTCCAGCCAATCTCCCTCTAGAAAGACTTGTCTTTGCTGCCTCCAGGATTGAAGCCTCTCGTTTTCTATTGAGATTTAAGATAAAGTATACGGAAATATGTATGAATGGATATTAAGGAGCAGAACCTTTGGTATCCTGCCAATGTCCTCCACAAATTAGTAAAATGATTGTCTTCAATGAGTATGTCTCAGCCCTGACAAATGATAAATCAAATGTTTTGTTATGGAATACATTTAAAAAAAAAAATCCGTAGCAGATTAATGCAGATTGCTGTGCTAGTATTTATTTATGACAGCTAAACGGTGTGCAATGTGGCAATTGATGTATTTCAATAGTTGATGAAGCATTAGTAGAATCAAATCAGTCAGTACATTTACATGCACACCAATATTTCACTATTATTCTGAATATGACAATATTCTGAATTTTACACAGGTCAGGTTAATGGCATATTCCGGTTGGATCTGGGCTTTTCCGACCATAGCATTTTCTGGTAAAGAGGTGGGATATTCCGGTATTATTCCGGTTTTGGAGGCATTGTTTTTGACATGTATACAGCGCATTCAGAATTTGCGTCTCAATCAGGGTTTTTACCGCAGGCTCATGGTCAGCTCTGCGTGTTGCTATGGTTTCTGTACCCAAACCAAGCAGCCAACAGTTTGCAAGGCTGCAGACCCGTTAAGGAGAAACACAGCTTCTTTTAAAGATTATCAAAGACTTGGATATCAACAGGTTTGAGGAAATGTGCACACATGGCTACGCCGATCTTTTCAAGAAGCTTGTTGAAGAAATGAAGCGGAACGCTGTGTTCACATGGTCCAACAAGTCTGTTTTGCACGGCTACACGTGAAAGGGAATATTAGTGGAACATATTTTTAGGGATTTGGGGCATAAACCGGAACGTTATGTGCATGTAAACGTAGTGAGTGTTGGGCTTTGGTCCTCTCAATGTTATGGTTGGGGTCCGGCTGGCCTTGAGGATTTGTTTTGTTTTCTATTTTTTGAAGTTTTCTGTCGGCCTGCCCTGTTTGTCCCTGCTGTGTTTTTTTTTTTTTTTTTTTTTTTGTCTTACTCTCCCTACCTCCTGCATTTCGGTTCTTAGTGTACTTCTGGAATTCGTGGCCAACACACCTGATTTATAGGAAATTATACCTAATGTTTGATTATTCAGACTAAAATAAAAAAGGAATGGAATGTATGTTGACGTATAATCACAAAGTGGAATGTGTCGACTTTCACTCAATACTATTTCAAGACCTCTTCAATTTTTTTCAAATGCTATAAAGTTTAATAAAACACCCCAAAATCACCCTAAAGAGCATTGTGTGGAAACAATCATGTGGTTTTGGGTAGTTAAAATCAACATTTACATAATACTGCTCAATTCGACCCGAGTACAACACAAGGGTTTAAGTGCTCAAATTATGCTTCTTGGCTTTTCCCCTTTCCTTTATTGTGTTATCTCTTTTTCTGCACGTTATAGGTTTACAAAGTGAAAAAACCTTATTTGTAACCAGACAATCTATAATTTTCTGACCGTTTCTACACTAGCAAGACTACACTTTTTATTAATGGTGACAGAGTATTGTGGCTCTAAAAAATGCTACACTATTATGCACATGTAATTAGGCACTGTAATGTGTGCAAGAGAAACGCCCAGTGAACACCGGGGTTTGCTGTGATTATTGTGATTACGTTCTTGACTAAAATTGCAATCGTTTGTTACATTGTTATGTAGCATTCTGTAGGAAGATAGATAGATATTTATTGATCCCAAAAAAATGGGAGTATACTAATAATCATATCTGGAAACTGCTCTTGATGGCTGTAAGAGGTCTGTTAACTAGTACATTCTTAATCAGGCCACACATGACATCCGTATTTCTTTTTTTAAAGTACAAAGAAATTACACTGAGAATCAATGCCTGTGATTAGGGGGTTGACAATTGCTTCTAATTGGCATGCAGATGAGGGTGTTTATCAATGCAGTGATGGAAATAGCTTAATCAGTGTTGCTTTAAATGCTGATTGGCTAACAACCCCTTTTATAAGTGGGTTGTCCAACACAAGCCAGCAGCAGTGTCTTTGGTGTCTTTAACGTGGGAGGCTGAAAGACCACATCTGTAATCTTGAGGCTACATGGAAGGCACCAGGTGCACAACAGCTACAACAAAGTGTTAATTCCTTACACAGATATTGTATTGTAGCTTCTGTAACAATCACCGTCGATTAACGATTAATTATATCAACTACAGATAAGAAAAACCTCAACACTAGTTTTCTTCTTTTGCTCTTTGTGCTATATTTCCATTGTACCTTGCATGACAGCTGGATTCATGCAATATCACCTGTGAGATGATGTGAAATCCATCTTTTCAGGCTTTAAGGAATGCCTTTGTGTCTGAACTATTAGCTTGCTGAACCAATCGGCCTCTGGTGAGGGGCTACTGGCAGTTAGGTGTTTAGGTGTGTACATAGGAAATTACAGAGGGGGGTCGGAGGAGCCAGGACCTACCCCATCTGAGAGTTGCCCCACCACCTATTCACTCTTAACTACAACATGGCATCATGACTACGTAAATATACACACCATCTTGTGTTCAGTGTACCACTGGTGGTTCGAAATTGGGATCATGCATCATTTCTCGGTTTTGATCGCGTGTAACTTTTTCCCTGTGCACGCTAGAAAGCATGTCGACACGTCATTGTAATCTGTGGTGCCAGCACGTTCCAATGGACCTGGTTGCTAGCCAATAGCATGATTCTATCAAGAGATACACTCAAACTAAGCCAATCATATCGCACAGCCCCCATTGGGCCCACGTGGGAAAGAATGACAGTAAAACGCACCAATTAGAAGGACAGGTCATAAAACTGGCATCCCTGTGTAGCCAGTAAAGTTGAGTTGACTCCAACTGTCTGAAAGCCAAAAATATGGCCTTCTTATAGCATTTCAACATTTCATCAAATTATGATTAC
>NC_048417.1:23456204-23469974 GCF_013103735.1 Etheostoma cragini | reverse complement strand
AATTTAGGTGAGAAAATCATATATTTTCCAGTGAATTTTTAAGCCAAGTGGCCTGTCTGTATCTGTACGCATTTTGAGCAATTTATATGTATGTGTACGCTGTGTTCAGGCGTTATCGCTGCTCGCCGCGTTAACGCCACTTATTACAAGGCAAGGCAGCTTTATTTTTACAGCACATTTCAGCAACAGGGCAATTCAAAGTACTTTACACAGAGACAGTTAAGAAACACAAGAATAAACAGTTAAAATAAAAATAAAAACAAATAAAACACAAGAAATAAAAGTTACAGTGCAGTATAAGAAATTCAACATTAAAGAAATTAACATCATTTAAAGAAAGGTAAGATCAAAGAGAAAGGTCTTCAGCCTTGATTTAAAACATCTTAGAGTTGTGATAAAGTCTTATAATGTATAATTGTGATAACGCATCACGATAACGTTTTATCACAAGAATAACGTGTTTTCGAGAGAAGGAATCTATGGTTGAGTTCAGGGAAAAGATCGGGGTTGGATTTAGTTAAAGATGAAAGCGAGTTTGGCAGCTGTGACACACAGGACTCAATCACCCTCTTCTGGGTGAAAGTCCTGTTTTTTTACCCATCCACCACCCTGACCAGCCTCCCTGCGTGGATTTTTCACCCTTACATATACGGTAAAAATTACAGGCAATCGCAAGGTAACATGACTCAATGGAGGCCAAATGGCGTTGATGTACACGGTAAACAGCGAGTGTGCGTCTTGATATTCGGCGTGTCATAATACGCCATTTAATGAGACCAGTCCGATAACTCGGACATTTTGGGACCGATTGTTTGGGAACGTTACATAAGGCAATACACTGGTAAGAGCAGTCTTAATCGGAATTCGGAAGTAATCTTTTATGTATCTATTTTTAAACATGGTATAACATGTTATAAATAAGTCAATAACATCTCAGTATCAAAGCCGTTACAAGACACAAGCAATATTGTTGTGTGTTGAACAAGAAATATTCCTCATATTACATTTCAGGATGTAAAGCCGTGGGCGGAGAATCAGGCTCAACCATGCCATATGACGATGTTGACAGAAATATTGCATAGACTAGATAATACGATTGGCAAAGCATGATGCTTCTTCAAAGGATCTCAGAAAACCAGGGCACAAAAACATGCAACATATTTAATCATCAGAGGTTGTTTTTCAGGCTTTGAATGAAATTTGAATATTTCACACAGTGATCAATAATTCCAATGGAGATACCGTAATGTTAACATTTGAAGTGAGCATTTTGGGAATAACTTTTGTGTGTGTTTGTCTGTGTGTATAGGTGCAGCCTTGTAGTTCTGCACACAAAAAAGCATAATCAAGGCCCTTCTCTCTGCTGCAGTCTTTTCTCATTCACCACTTTGGAAACCCCAGGAACAGGAACCCGTTGGTCACACGGGGTTGTTTATGCTCTGTACCATTTGGCAGGTAAGATTATACTGGAGAATGTTCGAGGAACACCATATTACTGTCAGTCTCAAGCCAAAAAGACACAGTAAGAGCTTCAGTGCAGGCACAGCTGGCCAGCTTTCATATGCCTCTGGGCTTATGTAAATATGCTCTATGGGCTGAACACTGGTAAACAGCCTTATCACCTTCCCCACCAGGTTTGCACATTGCAGGTCTCTCTCTCTTTTTCCACTTTTCCCTCAATGGAAGTTAGAGAAGTGATCGTGTTGGCCTTGGCCCACGCAGATCCAAACGGGAAATTATGTAAATAGAGGATATGTTTTATTTTAAGTACTCTTGGATTAACTCACTCTGATGTGGTACTCCATGTGTTATAGGTTGTGTGACTCATAGGTACATTCAGTAACTATGAGAACTGAATCCTAATCAGACTATTGTAGAAATTTGTATAAACTGTAAAGTTCTGCGGAGCGTAGTTTCACTGTTTATTCACTTCATGCTAGAACACATAAGCAATCGAAGGAAAACTACAGATGGGCTTTTATTTTATTTTTAAAAGCAATTGCTCTTTTGGCAGAAGGAAAGTGTCAGAGGGGAGAGACACTGTTAATTATTATTATTATTATTTTATTTTTATACATATGAAAAGACGCCCTTGTATTTTACTTGCGTTCAAAACTATCACCACCCTGATTCTTTTATCTCTTCTGCAATTCACCTTTTAAATGGATAAATTCAGTTTTTTGATGATTATTTAGCTACTCTCTAGGGAGTAGGCTTGTGCTGTTATGTGTGTACTGTATACTGTTTATCTATGTAGATGTGTGTTGTCTACAGCTGCTCTTACCTAATTGGCCCATGTGGGATGAAGAAGGTTGTTCAATGGATTTTTTTTATTTTATTTGTAGGTCACATTTGAAGCCGTGTTCATAAGATGGTGGATGGCTTTGTTACGGCTGTTTAATGAATATTGCTAACGTTTGTAAGGGGCAATGATCGATGCGTAGGCTATCAGTTTGACATTTATTACCAGCGTTTAGACTTTGTGGCAGCTGATAGAGGCGCCCACATGTGACTTTGGATGTAAACTGTGTCAGAATGTGACATTTTATAATTTTTCAAAAAGCAGTATGCAGAGTCTGTGTTCATGATCATGTGTGGCTGTCATTTAATTTAGGTAACACACCTGGCGTATGTTAGGTTATTTTGATGGTGAATTTCCAGATTTTCATGATATTCTAGTCTTACTTGCATTACCTAACATTTAACAAATCTGCATGGAATCAAAATCCGTATCAGAATCACCTGATGAATAGATGAACACATGGACCTGAACGTAGCAGACACGTTAACCCGTAGCAAAGCTGGGGAGGGGGAAAAAAGCCATGGTTTGAACATTATTTTTTTCTCCTTATGTGCTTATTAACTCAGACTTGAAAGACTGCAGTGCTTTCCACTTACTGTAATGTCAGGTTAATTATCGCCATGTGTACAAACACACGTCTTCCCACCTGTGTGCCAACCCAATTAACTGGCAGGCCGTGCTCACACATTTCCTGAAACACAATTAGTAGCACAGAACCTACCCCGTTTTGGATATTATAATCATAACATAATGCAAATCCTTTAAAACAAATCATGTAAAAACTGTTGTAATCTAAGTAGTCCACACATCAATGATGTTCCTTTTCTGAGATTGTTCAGGTGCAGCCGGAAATCCCCCTGATGTCTGTCACCTTCTGCTTCCTTCCAGTCTCATTGCAGTATGTTAAATGGTCACATTATATAATCTATTTATTTGTGTACAGGTCAAGTGAATACCGTTTTTGTGTGTGTGTCGATTACGAATTGTAAAGAAATTTATGTTAATGGGAAGCCTATTTCGTGAACACAGAATTCTTACGGTTTTGAGTAGTATTAAAAAGCCCCGGCTTTAAACCCCGGCGACCAGGGTGTCCCACGTGTTGCAGTTCCTTTCCGCGTTATTCTCTTCCAAACCCCAACCGTTCCGTTGTCACCGGCGCGTGGCGTTTTATCTCCCCGCTGTTTGTCCCCCAGAGCAGCCCTGTGTCACGGCAGTTTGTGAAAAAATCCTGACCTGTACACGGAATGATAAATGAGAAAATCGTGACCTCTCCCTGAATCAATAAATCAAAATAACGTGACTATTTCACAAACCGGTGTGATACCGTGTTGATTTCTGAGGACTATGGTTACCTGCTCCTCAGAGCTCTGCAGGGTAAATCCAGACAGCTAGCTAGACTATCTGTCCAATCAGAGTTTTGTGTTGCACGACTAGAACTAGTTTTGAACGTACACATGTTCCACCTAAACAAGTTCCTTCACCAAAATATTTTGCAGAGGCACTGGCAATGTGTCCGTGGCTTTGCACCACCCAAGAGGATTGTGATTGGTTTAAAATAATGCCAATACACCACAACCTGTTTTTCTCCCATCCAGGAATGCTGTGTGGACTAGCCAGACACTCCTTTCCAGCGACGTGGAGGAGGGTCTGGCAATGCAGGAGTATAATCTAAGTGATTAGTAAAGCCTGCTCTCAGATTATGACTCTATTGCAGTGGTTCATGAAAGGTATCCCAACTCAATTGTACTCTATTGTTACTTTTCCTTACATTGGTTTTAGAACTTGATAGAGAAATCTTGAATTAAGCTAGTTAATGAATGGCCATTGCCGTGATGAGAAGTTTCATATTTGATTATTGATCATATGCCCAGAATCGTAGCCTTGTCATCATTAGGCAAGGCAGTAATGTATTCCATTACACACTGGAATGTCATCACACATCTACAAGGTGTGACTAACAAGAAAATTAGCATTCTTGAAGCTTAAACACATGTCTCTCTCTCTCTCTCTCTCTCTTTCTACTGATCAGCAAATGTTTGCAAATTACTAAACCTGTCTCCGTCATGCTATGTTTCTGTCAGTACCCACATAAACCGCGCAGAAAGGCTTTTCAAATAACACAGGAATCAAAAGCCTATTAATACTGAAATCACAGTTTCAATCTAACCAGTGTAAGTTTTGAGATATCTGTACGTTTTGGTTCGGCCACAATAAATGACCATGACTTAGTAGGACAGGCATTGTGGAACATGACCTCACAAAATTGAAAAAGTCTTTCAACTGATCTAGTCTCATAAGTGTATTATGACATAACAAGTTCGTAGAAATCCAAGTGGTGGAAACTATTGAAAAATACTAAAATGGGTGATTCAAATTTCCCATGGCAGCCCATGTTAAGGAGAGACATAGACTTAATATATACAGTCTATGGGGGAGACATTACAGGTGAATAGGGACAATATTTTAACAGATATCATCATTAAACATCCCCAGTTGAATACTTTCATTAAGACAATGTTTTTTATTAAAAAGAATATAGTTTTGAATATTTAGTTAATTATGCTAGAAGGCATTGTCTAATTAAATCTTTCATTTGCATAACTAATGGTGTTTCATTTCCGTTTCAACTAGGACCGTATTTTCGGACTTATTAAGTGACTAATAAACCAAAATCTTTGAAATCTTATGAAGTCAGTAGTCCAGTATTAATATAAATAAGAATTTCTGTTGCAATATGTGGGAGATTTACCCCTTTTTTTCTCTCACAAAAGGCTTATACTATTAAAGGTGCCCTGCCACACAAAACCGTTTCTTGTTGCATTTAAAAAAAAATTTGTTGGGTCAATTTATGTTCATGTGGTTGATGTGAAAATGAACTGTTACCTCCTCTGACAGCTCTAGCCACTGAAAAGAAATAAGAGAAGAAATCAGGCCAATCACAACAGCTGGTCAGTCTGATGTCATGTTGCCTGAGCTCATTGCTATTCATGAGCTCGCCCAGTTGTGCTGGGTAAAGGATTATGATAGCCAGGCTTTGATTGGCCAGCTGTTGGCCAATCAAAGTCAAGGAGCTCAGGTCGTTGAATATCAATGACAACTGGCACAAATCGAGCTGAGTCTTCCTGCAAGGCTTTCTATACCACACTAGAATGGCTTGAAAAAAGGTAAGCAAGGCATAATTTCCAAAAAACATGTTGACAGAGAGTCCATGGTAGAACTTTAGACATTACCACAAAGTCATGACATACGTGTGGTAGGACACCTTTAATGCAGTGTCTGCTGTTGCCAGAGAGTAGATGCTTATGCAAATTAATGTGCACAGTTTGCATATCTCTTTGTTGCAAAATGTTGCATTAAATTTAATGGACTTCCATGCTCAAACTTGTAAATTTAATTTCCCTTGATTGACTCTATATGCACTCATGTATGCTTCCTGTGTTTAGTAGTAGACAGGGCACAAGAGGCATTTAGTTACAATCTGAATCAAACATACCAGACAGTCTACTTCGTAAGAAGAAGGAATCATGCCTTTCTGTCCAAATAGCTACGTACTGATGTACATCAGAGAAATTCTACAGTGCCTCGGAAAATCTCATCATCTCCCCCATTATGTTCATAAGGACAGACGCTTGAACCCTTAATGAAGTATTAACCTATTGATATATTAACATTAAAGCGTTTTCAATGCTTAACACCAGGTCGTCTATTCGAGCGAGTTTAACTGTGCTTCAGTACACCGATTCTCATGTGTGACTGTTTCCTGTCTGACCCTGTTCTGCCGCATGGATTCTCTGTATAGCCCTTAAGCAAACACAAGAAAAGCACAAAGATCCATTATGTACTGTATGTATCTTACCGCCTGCGTTGCCGAGGTAAGTGAGTAATGTGTGTGTGACAGCTAGAAATTAGCGGTAGAGGCTAAAGCTGCTCCTTTTAATGTACTGTTAATTAAGGGGGACTGTCCACAACATTTAAAACTAAGAAACTAAAGTAAGGAGACCCAATGGTGAAGTTCAATGTTGGTTATTTTGGTCAAACTGTTTTGCATTTTTGGCTGATCAGATTTTTATTTTACTATTTTTTTCTTAAACAACAGTAAAATTTGTCACCGAGTGTTAACATTATTTGTGCTTGTGTACCAAAAGAAACGTCTGGTTAGGGGTCTTGTGAATGTAATTAGTACTGGAGTGATCCAACCCATTCCATAGTATTATTTCTCTCTCCACACAGTAAACCTGAGTACTCAAGTTAATTAATTGGAAAAGTTCAGAAACTTTTAATATTCTAGATAATATAAAGAGAAAAATGGAAAATGCGAACGTCCCATTCAAACTGTGTGTGTCTGTGTGTGTGTGTACACAGGCCAAAAGTTTGGACCCACCTTCTCACTCAATGTGTTTCTTTAATTTTTATGACTATTTACATTGTTTCTTCAAAGTAGCCACCCTTTGCTTTTTTGATAGTGCTGCAAACCCTTGGTGTTCTCTCAATGAGCTTCATGAGGTAGTCACCTGAAACTGTTTTCACTTCACACGTGGGCCTCTTCAGGGTTAATTAGTGGAATTTCTGGCCTTATTAATGGAGTTGGGAACATCAGTTGTGTTGTGCAGAAGTCAGGTTGATACAAAGCCAACAGTCCTACTGGACAACTGTTAGAATTTATATGGCCATCATTACTTTGAGAAATGACGGTCAGTTGGTCCCAAGTGCAAAACCATCAAGTGCTACAACAGTGTCTCACATGAGGACCGCCCCAGGAAAGGAGGACCAAGAGTCACCTGTGCTGCTGAGGATAAGTTCATCTGAGTCACCAGCCTCAGAAATCACAAATTAACAGCAGCTCAGATTAGAGACCAGATGAATACCACACAGAGTTCTAGCAGCAGACACATATCTAGAACAACTGTTAAGAGGAGACTGTGCAAATCAGGCCTTCATGGTCAAATAGCAGCTAGGGAACCACTGCTAAGGAGAGGCAACAAGCAGAAGAGATTTGTTTGGGCCAAGAAACACAGGGAATGGACATTAGACCAGTGGAAATCTGGGTTTAGGGCTGAGGAGTCCAAGTTTGAGATCTTGGGTTCCAACCGCCGTGTCTTTATGCGACAGAGAAAAGGTGACCGGATGGATCTACATGCCTGGTTCCCACCGTGAAGCATGGAGGAGGAGGTGTGATGGTGTGGGGGTGCTTTGCTGGTGACACTGTTGGGGATTTATTCCAAATTGAAGGCATACTGAAGCAGCATGGCTACCACAGCATCCTGCAGCGACATGTCATCCCATCCGGTTTGCATTTAGTTCATCACCGTCATTTATTTTTCAATAGCACAATGACCCCAAACACACCTCCAGGCTGTGTAAGGGCTATTTGACCAAGAAGGAGGAGGATGATGATGATGATGATGATGATGGAGTGCTGCGCATCCACAGTCACCGGACCCAAACCCAATCGAGATGGTTTGGGGAGAGCTGGACCGCAGAGTGAAGGCAAAAAGGGCCGACAAGTGCTGAGCATTCTGGGAACTCCTTCGAGACTGTTGGGAAACCACTTCAGGTGACTACCTCTTGAAGCTCATCAAGAGAATGCCAAGAGTGTGCAAAGCAGTGATCAGAGCAAAGGGTGGCTACTTTGAAGAAACTGGAACATAAGACATGTTTTCAGTTATTTCACACTTTTTTGTGAAGTACATGATTCCATATGTGTTCATACATAGTTTTGATGCCTTCAGTGATAATCTACAATGTAAATAGTCATGAAAATTATTGAAACACATTGAATCAGGTGTGTCCAAACTTTTGGCCTGTACAGATAGATAGATAGCTAGATAGATAGATGGATAGATGGTTATGGATTCAAACACAGAAAGGAACATATTTGTCAGATTTAACACTTAATGTGCCGGTTGAGAAAGTAATGCACTCCTAGTTAGTGATGTGAGAATGTTTGCAGCATATTTGTTTTCCCAAAAACATTAACTGTATATGTGAATAAACTAGAAACATGTTTTTACAAATATGATTTCAAAAAAATAAATAAAACTTCATTAAATAGCACCTTCAAAGCATTCTGTAAGCTTTTTTAACTTTACACTCTTTGCCAATACGAAGCAGATGAGGAGACACACATTTACCATATGAATTTGCCAATCCCAATTCATAATGATTAAATTACCTGAAGGTTACCGTGATATATTTTTGTGCTCTTCTGACCAATATGAAAACAACAAAGGAGGTGAAATTGCCCTTTATGACCATGTTATAATAAAATGCATATCTGTCTCGGATCTGTCAGGTCACATTTTGTCATGAATATCAATTTCTTTTGGTCCTGTTGTGTAATTATTCATTTTTTTATACCTATTTTGTGTGTATCCCATACAAAGCAATTCTCTTTAAAATGACATTATTCCAGTCCAAACTCATTGTAACTGTACTTGACAGCCGACTGCGCCCTGGCACCTATAGGACCACAATTTAAAGAAAATGAATAAGGAGGCTGAATTAAAAAGGGGGAAAAAAGGACAAAATAACGCTTACCCTATAGCATCAAACAGAGATAAATATGTTGTTTATATCTTTCACAGTTGCCTTCTCACCAACATCAGTCCCTGAATGGGCCACAAGCAAAGCAACTCTAAATGAAAGCCTCATTGAGTTATGTCACATGAAAGAATAGCTGTTTCACATAAGTACATTAGCTGACTGGATTTGCAACTCAACTCCTGCTTTTGTGGCAAACACCCACATAAAACATATCAGTGCGAGCTGCCAAAGCCAGCTGTGCTTGTTCTATGAAAGCCAGCATGTATTAAAATGTAATCGATATTTGACTTAATTTGAGTTTTATGTCATTACATTTTGTATACTGCATACTAAATCATTTAAATGTGTTATTCAAGTCTCCAATGCTCCTTAAGGCTGTTCTTATGATAGTTTTTTTAAACTGTGCTTTTGTAGTTGTGTACTGTACTGTACTGTGGCACACATTTACTTTTTGTGTGTGTTAGCACCTAACAAGTACATCTTTGTCTCTCATTGTATGTTAGATGCATGCTTTAAGCTTTATACCTCACTTCTATTCTGTTTATATGTTCAAAAGTGGAGAAAGGCCTTCTCAAATCGTTTCCCTTGCTCTGCAGAGTAGACAGCATGTCAGTCAATATGAAACGTCTCGCTGACATGGGAAAGTAGAGATTGATGAAAACCATTTTTCCTCCATCTGTACTTTCTCTGCAGATAACATTATATCCATACAGGATTTGGAAAAAACACACGTCAATCACAAGCTAAACTAGTATTTGTTATTCAGTCATCAATTTTAAACCTATCACAGTGTAAGCTTAAAGGTCCCATGACATGGTGCTCTTTGGATGCTTTTATACAAACCTTAGGGGTCCCTTATAATGTATCTGAAGTCTCTTTTGTATAGACCTTAGTGGTCCCCTAATATTGTATCTGAAGTCTCTTTTATATAGACCTTAGTGGTCCCCTAATACTGTATCTGAAGTCTCTTTTTATATAGACCTTAGTGGTCCCCTAATACTGTATCTGAAATCTCTTTTATATAAACCTTAGTGGTCCCCTCATACTGTATCTTAGGTCTATTCTCCAAAATTCAGCCTTGGTGCAGAATTACAGCCACTTTGGCCAGTCTCACAATGAAATTTCCTCAGAATTTGCCATCTCTGAGTTTGTAGCTTTTGAGTAGGTGGGGGGAGGGGGGCGAGGTTGAGGCTTGGGGTGTGTCCTTGACCAACTGCCACTTTGCTTGTTTGAAAGCCATGATGTCTCTCTATCATGGGGGGGCCAAATTCTCTGGGCAGGCAAAGCAGAGAAAGGGAAGGTAACCCTGCCCCTTATGACCTCATAAGGAGCGAGATTTCACACTGGCCCATCTGAGTTTTTATTTTCTCAAAGGCAGAGCAGGATACTTGGGGCCCGGTTTACACCTATCACCATTTATAGCCACTGGGGGACCATAGGCAGGCTGGGGGAACACAAATTAACCATAACAAATTGAAATTTACATGCCATGGGACCTATGAACAGTAAAGAGTGACTGAAAAGGCTTAAGTAAAGAAGAAAAAATATGATTATTAGTAAAGGAACAACTAAATGAAAACCATGTTAACAAATTGCGCAAATTAAATTTATCTCTGTATTTTATATTATTTCACCCTACCAATATAAATACATCGGCTTTTATTTGGTTTGCTTTTTGACAAGTATGTGTTGAAAGAAGTCTTTGGACACAGTATGGAACACATCAAATGGAAGGCAAGTTTCCCTGATACTAACCCACTAACACATTTTTAGCAACAAATAATCCTTAGCTAATCCAGCTGTTTACCAGCGTAGTGTTTAACGTTACACAATGCTAATGTCTATTCGTCAAAACTGATTATCTTGTGTAGGATTCATGACGCTAGGTTGTAGCATACTGGTTGTTTCTGTTTAGCAATATACTGTGTTACTAATTCCCAAGTAGCCATATTTATACAAAAAATCACAAACTATTTCAGGTGTATTATTGCATATATGATGTGCAGTGTTACATCTTCCCCCTACCTTTGCAGAGAGCTTGTTAAATTTCATTTTCTAATTTTAGCATTCATGTATAGCCTTGCTCACTCGCCCCTCGCATTGCTCTAATGCAGCTGCTTAGATTGTAATTATCCACATGGAAAGGTTATTGGACTGATATTCTGTGGAAAGCAGCCGTCTGACTCAGACCACAAATGTATATCTCACATCGCCAAACATGTTGAATTAAAATAGGATATTGATTTAGGGATTTCACAGGATGGTGCCCATGTAATCTCAGTCGGCCCGACGGTTTCCTATCAATCTCAGTGTTGAATTAATGTATGGCAAGATGATGATAGTAATGACTTTTCTGTGTAATCTGGGATAATGGCTCTGTGCAGATTTCGTATTACAGCATTTTCACTGGTCTTTTTGGATGTTCAGACGGAGTTTATGTACTGATCTCGATGAGAAAACTTCAACCTAGTCTGATGCAAGATTTGAGGACGTTTTCTAGTGAAGTAATGTCCTTAAGACGTTAGTCAAAACACTCTCTAAAGAAAAAGAATACAAACGCGGGAGTTCATTTTAATTTCCACATTTCTTAAATCTGACTTGCATCCAGCTCAGACTCTGAGATCCGTGGTGAGATGACAAGAAATCAAATCCCCACTCCGCAAGCACTTTAGATATCATTTTATATAGTTTTTTAGAAGATTGGAATTCACTGTTTTCTCGTAATGAGTCATTTGTGTTCCTCAGATCAATCTTTCTCTCTTGCTCACACACACACACACACACACCTTCTCACTGACATGTTTACTGCTTATCAGGATCCCCATTAAAATCTCATTTTCAAAGCTCTAACAATCTGCTAATCATAAGAACACTGATTGGATACCACATCATCAACACATCAAGGGTTTACCGACGTTTATATCTTGACACGTTGAATCAAATTATCCTAACGTTCTCCAATTGTGCGAAAGGAAGGAACATAATGTAACTGTTTTTACAACACAAGAAAAATGTTGTTGGGCTCAAGTAGGTTGTGTAGGCATATTTACTTGATTGGCTGACAAAACTCATATAATGAACACAAAGGGGGAAAAAGGTTAGGTTTAGAGTCAAGTGATGGTTGCTATTAGCATGGAGCCAGTAAGAATGGGAACTTTACCCCAAGCCCAGGCAGCACTTTTTTCAAAGCTTTCCTAACAAGGTCTTCCTTTGCGAAGCGTAGCTTGATTGAAAAACACTTCCTACCTCCACATCATTTTTTTTTTTTTTTAAACCTATCTTTCTTGACAACTACAAAGCACAAACTGCAAAAAGTGTTTCACAAACCCTCTGAGCAACTGATGTAACCATTAAAGCATTATTTCCACATCCTGTTAAATGTATTCGACAGCTTTCCACCTAATGAAAAAAATGATAAAAGAGCAAAATAAACGACATCTCCCCACTCCCGATCACTTTGCCGCTTTATTTGCAGCGTACTTAAAAGCTATCTAGAATACGTGGATTGCCAGCTGCTGCAATTTACAGTTTGTCTCTGTCTTTGGTGTTACATTGAATTAATAAATATGAATATGAAAGGCTTCTAGAAAAGGAACTTTAAGGGAGTCCTGGAGAGGCCGATGCTCTTCTTCTACAGGAATAGGGCGTTTCTAATGCAGCGGCTGTTTGACCAACGTTAAATGGTTTAGAATGGAACCGCTGGCAGCACTGATGACGACATTTTTATTGGATGTTATGGCTGTAAATGGCTGCTTTTGAGCTAAGGTGAATATTCAACGTGTTAAGCCACTGGCTGTTGTGAAAAGCTCTGGAAAGTATTGCCTCTGCTCTCTGCTGGGAACATTGATGTTGCAGAAAGCTTCTATTTTAACATGGCATTGAACTGTGCTGTGAGTAAAACAATTAATAAAATATATTTTTTTATTTAGGCTGATAAAATCAAAACGGTAGATAAGTTCCTCACGCAAGAAGTGGCTTATCAAGACTCATCACTTTAAGCGCGTTGGTGAAAATATAGGTGGTAGTTGGAGGGCCTGTTTCAAGATCCCCCCCCCCCCCCAACTGCAACTGTCATTATACGCTTATGAGCTTTCAGCCCATCGGGAGACATGTCTGTTGCTCTTTGAAGCTACCAGCAACACCTTCAAAGCTCCAACTCCTCTTTGAAGTTTTCCCTGCCGTTTCCTCCTCCAGATTAAATCGTTTTATTCAGATGAGGAATTAAAGTATGTTATTGCACATATATCACAGGATTGTACAGTAGTAGCCATGTGATAACTGGTCTACACATTTTGCACTTGAAGTTACCTTATCACTCAAAGTCTCGATGATAGATTCTTGTAGTCTGTAGTGGACTGCATGACAAGACAATGGCTTTAGGGATGGCACAATCAATCAGTCGGCAGACCCCCTTTGGTCCTGACTGAGACATTACAACAGCTATTGGACAAATTGACATGACAGTTTGTAACTTTACCAACTTAGTAGATGTAATTATGGTCCACAGATGACGTATCTTAATCGCATTAGTGATCCCCTAGTCTTGCATTGTAAAAACCTTACTTCACAGTGCTGCACCGTAAGATTTGGTCACACCACAGAAATATTCTGGGATAGGAGAAAAAAACTCTCCGGACTGTTTGCATTTCTTAAAACCAATTGCAGTTGTCTTAGTCGGCGCTAGTTTTGGGACGCAGCGACGGTGGCTCTTCAAAACAGTCACGAGAAGGACCTTGGTTTGGTGGAACTTTTGCACCTTGCAAAAGAAAACGCCACTAAGTTAACTATTGACGCAATGCAGCAAGATGAGCTATTTAAATAAGTTGGATACATGGTTGAAGTTAATTTGCTCTTAGTAGTGTATCAGCGTTTGTACTTCTGCCAAAAAACAAAAATACACCATCCAATAGTGATATATATATATA